>NC_086379.1:26221615-26241073 GCF_036588685.1 Mytilus trossulus
TATTGTAGGTTTTTACTGAGATTTACGGACCTAGCAAGCGATTTTTACGGCATTGCCATTCCTTTTCTCTAGGAAAAGCTTTGAGAGATATCTGCACCAAGTTTTTTTATAAACGTTTAGTACATGTATGCCCTGCTGACTGCAAATTTTGAGGTCGATTGTACTTGTAGTTTCAGAGAACATGTGGATTTTTTTTTCAGAAGTGACGTAAGAACAATATTAAATTTCAATTTTTCTTGAATAATTGAGAGTTTGTTCCTTCAATAAATTGTCATGATTAAACAGTCATACAGATTGATTGATTGATTGATTGATTGATTGATTGGTTGATTAGTTGGTTAGGTGGTTGGTTGGTTGGTTGGTTGGTTGGTTGGTTAAACACGTTGGATAGGGTCAATTGAAACACGGAAAAAGAAACAAAGAAGATCTTGGACCCTATATTAAACACATGAGACGGAAACATGATTGATTGATCATGATCATGATTGATTGATTGATTGATTGATTGATTGATTAGTTGGTTGGTTGGTTGGTTGGTTGGTTGGTTAAACACGTTGGATAGGGTCAATTTAAACACGGAAAAAGAAACAAAGAAGATCTTGGACCCTTTATTAAACACATGAGACGGAAACATGATTGGTTGATCATGATCATGATTGATTGATTGATTGATTGATTGATTGATTGAGTGAGTGATTGATTGATTGGTTGGTTGGTTGGTTGGTTGAACCCTATAAGAAACACATGAGACGGAAACATGATTGATTGATTGATCATGATCATTATTGGTTGATTGATCATGATCATGATTGATTGATTGATTGGTTGGTTGGTTGGTTGGTTGGTTGAAATTCAAACACACATAAAACTGTTTAAATAGTGCCAAAACCACATAATTTGATGACCTTGACCTTTGAACTTGTAACCTTCGTCAAGGTCATTGCTCCACAAGGTCATTGCAAAAGACCCTATGGGTCAAGGACCTTTTGTTTAAGAGTTTTGCCTAAAAATGGCTTTTTAAAAACCATCGATGGGAGTTATGTCCCTTACATGATGGTAAAATCAATATAGTCATAATGTAAAAAAGTTGCCCCTTGAAGTACCAAGCATTTTTCACTGCTTAATTTTTTTGTATCTATATCTGTTCAAGAGTTATAGGGGAAATCAAAGACATATGAAAATCTAAAATATGACCTTGACCTTTGACCTTGACCTAATTTTCTAAGTTAGGAATCAGGGGACTCAAATAAAAACATTCCAGGGTTATACGGTTAACGGTTTATGAGTTAAAAAAACATACCGACAAATTTATTCCGTAAAGATAGATAACTCCTATAAAATTTCTTCGAATCGCTTCGATCCAAATACGCCAAAAATTACTGAGGATGTAACGAACAATTTGTAAAATGAATTTTGTCGATATCTTTTTTTGTTACGAAGGAGATGCGCTAACAAGGAAAACAGTGTTTGGGGAGATAACTCCTACAAAGAAAAGTATTCGTTTACGCAGGGTAAATTTCAAAAGCGCATAAACTGTTCGATATCATATACAAAATATCTAAGCGACATATTGCGAAACAAATGTTTATCGCAAGAACAAAATTAGGCGGAAGAAAAAAAAAAAAAAAAAAAAAAAAATAATCAGAAGAAAAACAATAGGTCTTTCCACAGAAAAGTGGAAAGACCTAATAATCAGAACAAATACAATAGGCTTTCCACAGAAAAGTGGAAAGACCTAGTAATATGGAAAAAACTGGAGTTGTCGTTCGTTTTACGTTGATAGGATAGATAGCACACAACCTACATTCAGTTGTAAGTGGAGAGTTAAAAAAAAAGGGGGGGGCAAAAGGGGGTCTCGGGGAGATTTTTTTTTATATTAACGGAACAGAATGGTTAAAAAGGTTTTTTACAATATAAATCAATTGCTTTAAAAAGCAATTGTAGGGGGTCTTTCCCCCCTTAAAATTAATTGAATTGGGGGGGGGGGGTTTGTTTGTTTGTTTGTTTGTTTGTTTGTTTGTTTCTGTATGGGGTCTATATTATTGTTACCGGAGAAGTTTCATGTTTAGTTTGGAAAGTTTTTCTTTTATTTTAGGTACAGCGCGCGCGCCACATCACGTGACACGGGTTTATAATAACGAAAAGATAGTCTTTTTATTTCTTTTTAGGTGGGGACGTTAAACAGACAACATCTATAGAGATGGAATGTACACAATGTAATTTCTTTTGTCATTGTAGGAAATTGACATTTTGATGACAGTTCACAAGTAGTGCATGTTTTGGATTTAATTGATCCGGTGTAACTTTAAAACACATTTATTGATTATTTTCTGATAATGTACATTTTTCAGCACCTGTTTGTAACACAGATTAGTATTTCAAACTCGGAGCGGACATTTTATTGTAGGTTTTTACTGAGATTTACGGACCTAGCAAGCGATTTTTACGGCATTGCCATTCCTTTTCTCTAGGAAAAGCTTTGAGAGATATCTGCACCAAGTTTTTTTATAAACGTTTAGTACATGTATGCCCTGCTGACTGCAAATTTTGAGGTCGATTGTACTTGTAGTTTCAGAGAACATGTGGATTTTTTTTCAGAAGTGACGTAAGAACAATATTAAATTTCAATTTTTTCTTGAATAATTGAGAGTTTGTTCCTTCAATAAATTGTCATGATTAAACAGTCATACAGATTGATTGATTGATTGATTGATTGATTGATTGGTTGATTAGTTGGTTAGGTGGTTGGTTGGTTGGTTGGTTGGTTGGTTGGTTAAACACGTTGGATAGGGTCAATTGAAACACGGAAAAAGAAACAAAGAAGATCTTGGACCCTATATTAAACACATGAGACGGAAACATGATTGATTGATCATGATCATGATTGATTGATTGATTGATTGATTGATTGATTAGTTGGTTGGTTGGTTGGTTGGTTGGTTGGTTAAACACGTTGGATAGGGTCAATTTAAACACGGAAAAAGAAACAAAGAAGATCTTGGACCCTTTATTAAACACATGAGACGGAAACATGATTGGTTGATCATGATCATGATTGATTGATTGATTGATTGATTGATTGATTGAGTGAGTGATTGATTGATTGGTTGGTTGGTTGGTTGGTTGAACCCTATAAGAAACACATGAGACGGAAACATGATTGATTGATTGATCATGATCATTATTGGTTGATTGATCATGATCATGATTGATTGATTGATTGGTTGGTTGGTTGGTTGGTTGGTTGAAATTCAAACACACATAAAACTGTTTAAATAGTGCCAAAACCACATAATTTGATGACCTTGACCTTTGAACTTGTAACCTTCGTCAAGGTCATTGCTCCACAAGGTCATTGCAAAAGACCCTATGGGTCAAGGACCTTTTGTTTAAGAGTTTTGCCTAAAAATGGCTTTTTAAAAACCATCGATGGGAGTTATGTCCCTTACATGATGGTAAAATCAATATAGTCATAATGTAAAAAAGTTGCCCCTTGAAGTACCAAGCATTTTTCACTGCTTAATTTTTTTGTATCTATATCTGTTCAAGAGTTATAGGGGAAATCAAAGACATATGAAAATCTAAAATATGACCTTGACCTTTGACCTTGACCTAATTTTCTAAGTTAGGAATCAGGGGACTCAAATAAAAACATTCCAGGGTTATACGGTTAACGGTTTATGAGTTAAAAAAACATACCGACAAATTTATTCCGTAAAGATAGATAACTCCTATAAAATTTCTTCGAATCGCTTCGATCCAAATACGCCAAAAATTACTGAGGATGTAACGAACAATTTGTAAAATGAATTTTGTCGATATCTTTTTTTGTTACGAAGGAGATGCGCTAACAAGGAAAACAGTGTTTGGGGAGATAACTCCTACAAAGAAAAGTATTCGTTTACGCAGGGTAAATTTCAAAAGCGCATAAACTGTTCGATATCATATACAAAATATCTAAGCGACATATTGCGAAACAAATGTTTATCGCAAGAACAAAATTAGGCGGAAGAAAAAAAAAAAAAAAAAAAAAAAATAATCAGAAGAAAAACAATAGGTCTTTCCACAGAAAAGTGGAAAGACCTAATAATCAGAACAAATACAATAGGCTTTCCACAGAAAAGTGGAAAGACCTAGTAATATGGAAAAAACTGGAGTTGTCGTTCGTTTTACGTTGATAGGATAGATAGCACACAACCTACATTCAGTTGTAAGTGGAGAGTTAAAAAAAAAGGGGGGGGCAAAAGGGGGTCTCGGGGAGATTTTTTTTTATATTAACGGAACAGAATGGTTAAAAAGGTTTTTTACAATATAAATCAATTGCTTTAAAAAAGCAATTGTAGGGGGTCTTTCCCCCCTTAAAATTAATTGAATTGGGGGGGGGGGGGGTTTGTTTGTTTGTTTGTTTGTTTGTTTGTTTGTTTCTGTATGGGGTCTATATTATTGTTACCGGAGAAGTTTCATGTTTAGTTTGGAAAGTTTTTCTTTTATTTTAGGTACAGCGCGCGCGCCACATCACGTGACACGGGTTTATAATAACGAAAAGATAGTCTTTTTATTTCTTTTTAGGTGGGGACGTTAAACAGACAACATCTATAGAGATGGAATGTACACAATGTAATTTCTTTTGTCATTGTAGGAAATTGACATTTTGATGACAGTTCACAAGTAGTGCATGTTTTGGATTTAATTGATCCGGTGTAACTTTAAAACACATTTATTGATTATTTTCTGATAATGTACATTTTTCAGCACCTGTTTGTAACACAGATTAGTATTTCAAACTCGGAGCGGACATTTTATTGTAGGTTTTTACTGAGATTTACGGACCTAGCAAGCGATTTTTACGGCATTGCCATTCCTTTTCTCTAGGAAAAGCTTTGAGAGATATCTGCACCAAGTTTTTTTATAAACGTTTAGTACATGTATGCCCTGCTGACTGCAAATTTTGAGGTCGATTGTACTTGTAGTTTCAGAGAACATGTGGATTTTTTTTCAGAAGTGACGTAAGAACAATATTAAATTTCAATTTTTCTTGAATAATTGAGAGTTTGTTCCTTCAATAAATTGTCATGATTAAACAGTCATACAGATTGATTGATTGATTGATTGATTGATTGATTGGTTGATTAGTTGGTTAGGTGGTTGGTTGGTTGGTTGGTTGGTTGGTTGGTTAAACACGTTGGATAGGGTCAATTGAAACACGGAAAAAGAAACAAAGAAGATCTTGGACCCTATATTAAACACATGAGACGGAAACATGATTGATTGATCATGATCATGATTGATTGATTGATTGATTGATTGATTGATTAGTTGGTTGGTTGGTTGGTTGGTTGGTTGGTTAAACACGTTGGATAGGGTCAATTTAAACACGGAAAAAGAAACAAAGAAGATCTTGGACCCTTTATTAAACACATGAGACGGAAACATGATTGGTTGATCATGATCATGATTGATTGATTGATTGATTGATTGATTGATTGAGTGAGTGATTGATTGATTGGTTGGTTGGTTGGTTGGTTGAACCCTATAAGAAACACATGAGACGGAAACATGATTGATTGATTGATCATGATCATTATTGGTTGATTGATCATGATCATGATTGATTGATTGATTGGTTGGTTGGTTGGTTGGTTGGTTGAAATTCAAACACACATAAAACTGTTTAAATAGTGCCAAAACCACATAATTTGATGACCTTGACCTTTGAACTTGTAACCTTCGTCAAGGTCATTGCTCCACAAGGTCATTGCAAAAGACCCTATGGGTCAAGGACCTTTTGTTTAAGAGTTTTGCCTAAAAATGGCTTTTTAAAAACCATCGATGGGAGTTATGTCCCTTACATGATGGTAAAATCAATATAGTCATAATGTAAAAAAGTTGCCCCTTGAAGTACCAAGCATTTTTCACTGCTTAATTTTTTTGTATCTATATCTGTTCAAGAGTTATAGGGGAAATCAAAGACATATGAAAATCTAAAATATGACCTTGACCTTTGACCTTGACCTAATTTTCTAAGTTAGGAATCAGGGGACTCAAATAAAAACATTCCAGGGTTATACGGTTAACGGTTTATGAGTTAAAAAAACATACCGACAAATTTATTCCGTAAAGATAGATAACTCCTATAAAATTTCTTCGAATCGCTTCGATCCAAATACGCCAAAAATTACTGAGGATGTAACGAACAATTTGTAAAATGAATTTTGTCGATATCTTTTTTTGTTACGAAGGAGATGCGCTAACAAGGAAAACAGTGTTTGGGGAGATAACTCCTACAAAGAAAAGTATTCGTTTACGCAGGGTAAATTTCAAAAGCGCATAAACTGTTCGATATCATATACAAAATATCTAAGCGACATATTGCGAAACAAATGTTTATCGCAAGAACAAAATTAGGCGGAAGAAAAAAAAAAAAAAAAAAAAAAAATAATCAGAAGAAAAACAATAGGTCTTTCCACAGAAAAGTGGAAAGACCTAATAATCAGAACAAATACAATAGGCTTTCCACAGAAAAGTGGAAAGACCTAGTAATATGGAAAAAACTGGAGTTGTCGTTCGTTTTACGTTGATAGGATAGATAGCACACAACCTACATTCAGTTGTAAGTGGAGAGTTAAAAAAAAAGGGGGGGGCAAAAGGGGGTCTCGGGGAGATTTTTTTTTATATTAACGGAACAGAATGGTTAAAAAGGTTTTTTACAATATAAATCAATTGCTTTAAAAAAGCAATTGTAGGGGGTCTTTCCCCCCTTAAAATTAATTGAATTGGGGGGGGGGGGGGGGGGGGTTTGTTTGTTTGTTTGTTTGTTTGTTTGTTTCTGTATGGGGTCTATATTATTGTTACCGGAGAAGTTTCATGTTTAGTTTGGAAAGTTTTTCTTTTATTTTAGGTACAGCGCGCGCGCCACATCACGTGACACGGGTTTATAATAACGAAAAGATAGTCTTTTTATTTCTTTTTAGGTGGGGACGTTAAACAGACAACATCTATAGAGATGGAATGTACACAATGTAATTTCTTTTGTCATTGTAGGAAATTGACATTTTGATGACAGTTCACAAGTAGTGCATGTTTTGGATTTAATTGATCCGGTGTAACTTTAAAACACATTTATTGATTATTTTCTGATAATGTACATTTTTCAGCACCTGTTTGTAACACAGATTAGTATTTCAAACTCGGAGCGGACATTTTATTGTAGGTTTTTACTGAGATTTACGGACCTAGCAAGCGATTTTTACGGCATTGCCATTCCTTTTCTCTAGGAAAAGCTTTGAGAGATATCTGCACCAAGTTTTTTTATAAACGTTTAGTACATGTATGCCCTGCTGACTGCAAATTTTGAGGTCGATTGTACTTGTAGTTTCAGAGAACATGTGGATTTTTTTTCAGAAGTGACGTAAGAACAATATTAAATTTCAATTTTTCTTGAATAATTGAGAGTTTGTTCCTTCAATAAATTGTCATGATTAAACAGTCATACAGATTGATTGATTGATTGATTGATTGATTGATTGGTTGATTAGTTGGTTAGGTGGTTGGTTGGTTGGTTGGTTGGTTGGTTGGTTAAACACGTTGGATAGGGTCAATTGAAACACGGAAAAAGAAACAAAGAAGATCTTGGACCCTATATTAAACACATGAGACGGAAACATGATTGATTGATCATGATCATGATTGATTGATTGATTGATTGATTGATTGATTAGTTGGTTGGTTGGTTGGTTGGTTGGTTGGTTAAACACGTTGGATAGGGTCAATTTAAACACGGAAAAAGAAACAAAGAAGATCTTGGACCCTTTATTAAACACATGAGACGGAAACATGATTGGTTGATCATGATCATGATTGATTGATTGATTGATTGATTGATTGATTGAGTGAGTGATTGATTGATTGGTTGGTTGGTTGGTTGGTTGAACCCTATAAGAAACACATGAGACGGAAACATGATTGATTGATTGATCATGATCATTATTGGTTGATTGATCATGATCATGATTGATTGATTGATTGGTTGGTTGGTTGGTTGGTTGGTTGAAATTCAAACACACATAAAACTGTTTAAATAGTGCCAAAACCACATAATTTGATGACCTTGACCTTTGAACTTGTAACCTTCGTCAAGGTCATTGCTCCACAAGGTCATTGCAAAAGACCCTATGGGTCAAGGACCTTTTGTTTAAGAGTTTTGCCTAAAAATGGCTTTTTAAAAACCATCGATGGGAGTTATGTCCCTTACATGATGGTAAAATCAATATAGTCATAATGTAAAAAAGTTGCCCCTTGAAGTACCAAGCATTTTTCACTGCTTAATTTTTTTGTATCTATATCTGTTCAAGAGTTATAGGGGAAATCAAAGACATATGAAAATCTAAAATATGACCTTGACCTTTGACCTTGACCTAATTTTCTAAGTTAGGAATCAGGGGACTCAAATAAAAACATTCCAGGGTTATACGGTTAACGGTTTATGAGTTAAAAAAACATACCGACAAATTTATTCCGTAAAGATAGATAACTCCTATAAAATTTCTTCGAATCGCTTCGATCCAAATACGCCAAAAATTACTGAGGATGTAACGAACAATTTGTAAAATGAATTTTGTCGATATCTTTTTTTGTTACGAAGGAGATGCGCTAACAAGGAAAACAGTGTTTGGGGAGATAACTCCTACAAAGAAAAGTATTCGTTTACGCAGGGTAAATTTCAAAAGCGCATAAACTGTTCGATATCATATACAAAATATCTAAGCGACATATTGCGAAACAAATGTTTATCGCAAGAACAAAATTAGGCGGAAGAAAAAAAAAAAAAAAAAAAAAAAAATAATCAGAAGAAAAACAATAGGTCTTTCCACAGAAAAGTGGAAAGACCTAATAATCAGAACAAATACAATAGGCTTTCCACAGAAAAGTGGAAAGACCTAGTAATATGGAAAAAACTGGAGTTGTCGTTCGTTTTACGTTGATAGGATAGATAGCACACAACCTACATTCAGTTGTAAGTGGAGAGTTAAAAAAAAAGGGGGGGGCAAAAGGGGGTCTCGGGGAGATTTTTTTTTATATTAACGGAACAAAATGGTTAAAAAGGTTTTTTACAATATAAATCAATTGCTTTAAAAAAGCAATTGTAGGGGGTCTTTCCCCCCTTAAAATTAATTGAATTGGGGGGGGGGGGGGGGGGGGGTTTGTTTGTTTGTTTGTTTGTTTGTTTGTTTCTGTATGGGGTCTATATTATTGTTACCGGAGAAGTTTCATGTTTAGTTTGGAAAGTTTTTCTTTTATTTTAGGTACAGCGCGCGCGCCACATCACGTGACACGGGTTTATAATAACGAAAAGATAGTCTTTTTATTTCTTTTTAGGTGGGGACGTTAAACAGACAACATCTATAGAGATGGAATGTACACAATGTAATTTCTTTTGTCATTGTAGGAAATTGACATTTTGATGACAGTTCACAAGTAGTGCATGTTTTGGATTTAATTGATCCGGTGTAACTTTAAAACACATTTATTGATTATTTTCTGATAATGTACATTTTTCAGCACCTGTTTGTAACACAGATTAGTATTTCAAACTCGGAGCGGACATTTTATTGTAGGTTTTTACTGAGATTTACGGACCTAGCAAGCGATTTTTACGGCATTGCCATTCCTTTTCTCTAGGAAAAGCTTTGAGAGATATCTGCACCAAGTTTTTTTATAAACGTTTAGTACATGTATGCCCTGCTGACTGCAAATTTTGAGGTCGATTGTACTTGTAGTTTCAGAGAACATGTGGATTTTTTTTCAGAAGTGACGTAAGAACAATATTAAATTTCAATTTTTCTTGAATAATTGAGAGTTTGTTCCTTCAATAAATTGTCATGATTAAACAGTCATACAGATTGATTGATTGATTGATTGATTGATTGATTGGTTGATTAGTTGGTTAGGTGGTTGGTTGGTTGGTTGGTTGGTTGGTTGGTTAAACACGTTGGATAGGGTCAATTGAAACACGGAAAAAGAAACAAAGAAGATCTTGGACCCTATATTAAACACATGAGACGGAAACATGATTGATTGATCATGATCATGATTGATTGATTGATTGATTGATTGATTGATTAGTTGGTTGGTTGGTTGGTTGGTTGGTTGGTTAAACACGTTGGATAGGGTCAATTTAAACACGGAAAAAGAAACAAAGAAGATCTTGGACCCTTTATTAAACACATGAGACGGAAACATGATTGGTTGATCATGATCATGATTGATTGATTGATTGATTGATTGATTGATTGAGTGAGTGATTGATTGATTGGTTGGTTGGTTGGTTGGTTGAACCCTATAAGAAACACATGAGACGGAAACATGATTGATTGATTGATCATGATCATTATTGGTTGATTGATCATGATCATGATTGATTGATTGATTGGTTGGTTGGTTGGTTGGTTGGTTGAAATTCAAACACACATAAAACTGTTTAAATAGTGCCAAAACCACATAATTTGATGACCTTGACCTTTGAACTTGTAACCTTCGTCAAGGTCATTGCTCCACAAGGTCATTGCAAAAGACCCTATGGGTCAAGGACCTTTTGTTTAAGAGTTTTGCCTAAAAATGGCTTTTTAAAAACCATCGATGGGAGTTATGTCCCTTACATGATGGTAAAATCAATATAGTCATAATGTAAAAAAGTTGCCCCTTGAAGTACCAAGCATTTTTCACTGCTTAATTTTTTTGTATCTATATCTGTTCAAGAGTTATAGGGGAAATCAAAGACATATGAAAATCTAAAATATGACCTTGACCTTTGACCTTGACCTAATTTTCTAAGTTAGGAATCAGGGGACTCAAATAAAAACATTCCAGGGTTATACGGTTAACGGTTTATGAGTTAAAAAAACATACCGACAAATTTATTCCGTAAAGATAGATAACTCCTATAAAATTTCTTCGAATCGCTTCGATCCAAATACGCCAAAAATTACTGAGGATGTAACGAACAATTTGTAAAATGAATTTTGTCGATATCTTTTTTTGTTACGAAGGAGATGCGCTAACAAGGAAAACAGTGTTTGGGGAGATAACTCCTACAAAGAAAAGTATTCGTTTACGCAGGGTAAATTTCAAAAGCGCATAAACTGTTCGATATCATATACAAAATATCTAAGCGACATATTGCGAAACAAATGTTTATCGCAAGAACAAAATTAGGCGGAAGAAAAAAAAAAAAAAAAAAAAAAAAATAATCAGAAGAAAAACAATAGGTCTTTCCACAGAAAAGTGGAAAGACCTAATAATCAGAACAAATACAATAGGCTTTCCACAGAAAAGTGGAAAGACCTAGTAATATGGAAAAAACTGGAGTTGTCGTTCGTTTTACGTTGATAGGATAGATAGCACACAACCTACATTCAGTTGTAAGTGGAGAGTTAAAAAAAAAGGGGGGGGCAAAAGGGGGTCTCGGGGAGATTTTTTTTTATATTAACGGAACAGAATGGTTAAAAAGGTTTTTTACAATATAAATCAATTGCTTTAAAAAAGCAATTGTAGGGGGTCTTTCCCCCCTTAAAATTAATTGAATTGGGGGGGGGGGGGGGGGGGGGGGGTTTGTTTGTTTGTTTGTTTGTTTGTTTGTTTCTGTATGGGGTCTATATTATTGTTACCGGAGAAGTTTCATGTTTAGTTTGGAAAGTTTTTCTTTTATTTTAGGTACAGCGCGCGCGCCACATCACGTGACACGGGTTTATAATAACGAAAAGATAGTCTTTTTATTTCTTTTTAGGTGGGGACGTTAAACAGACAACATCTATAGAGATGGAATGTACACAATGTAATTTCTTTTGTCATTGTAGGAAATTGACATTTTGATGACAGTTCACAAGTAGTGCATGTTTTGGATTTAATTGATCCGGTGTAACTTTAAAACACATTTATTGATTATTTTCTGATAATGTACATTTTTCAGCACCTGTTTGTAACACAGATTAGTATTTCAAACTCGGAGCGGACATTTTATTGTAGGTTTTTACTGAGATTTACGGACCTAGCAAGCGATTTTTACGGCATTGCCATTCCTTTTCTCTAGGAAAAGCTTTGAGAGATATCTGCACCAAGTTTTTTTATAAACGTTTAGTACATGTATGCCCTGCTGACTGCAAATTTTGAGGTCGATTGTACTTGTAGTTTCAGAGAACATGTGGATTTTTTTTCAGAAGTGACGTAAGAACAATATTAAATTTCAATTTTTCTTGAATAATTGAGAGTTTGTTCCTTCAATAAATTGTCATGATTAAACAGTCATACAGATTGATTGATTGATTGATTGATTGATTGATTGGTTGATTAGTTGGTTAGGTGGTTGGTTGGTTGGTTGGTTGGTTGGTTGGTTAAACACGTTGGATAGGGTCAATTGAAACACGGAAAAAGAAACAAAGAAGATCTTGGACCCTATATTAAACACATGAGACGGAAACATGATTGATTGATCATGATCATGATTGATTGATTGATTGATTGATTGATTGATTAGTTGGTTGGTTGGTTGGTTGGTTGGTTGGTTAAACACGTTGGATAGGGTCAATTTAAACACGGAAAAAGAAACAAAGAAGATCTTGGACCCTTTATTAAACACATGAGACGGAAACATGATTGGTTGATCATGATCATGATTGATTGATTGATTGATTGATTGATTGATTGAGTGAGTGATTGATTGATTGGTTGGTTGGTTGGTTGGTTGAACCCTATAAGAAACACATGAGACGGAAACATGATTGATTGATTGATCATGATCATTATTGGTTGATTGATCATGATCATGATTGATTGATTGATTGGTTGGTTGGTTGGTTGGTTGGTTGAAATTCAAACACACATAAAACTGTTTAAATAGTGCCAAAACCACATAATTTGATGACCTTGACCTTTGAACTTGTAACCTTCGTCAAGGTCATTGCTCCACAAGGTCATTGCAAAAGACCCTATGGGTCAAGGACCTTTTGTTTAAGAGTTTTGCCTAAAAATGGCTTTTTAAAAACCATCGATGGGAGTTATGTCCCTTACATGATGGTAAAATCAATATAGTCATAATGTAAAAAAGTTGCCCCTTGAAGTACCAAGCATTTTTCACTGCTTAATTTTTTTGTATCTATATCTGTTCAAGAGTTATAGGGGAAATCAAAGACATATGAAAATCTAAAATATGACCTTGACCTTTGACCTTGACCTAATTTTCTAAGTTAGGAATCAGGGGACTCAAATAAAAACATTCCAGGGTTATACGGTTAACGGTTTATGAGTTAAAAAAACATACCGACAAATTTATTCCGTAAAGATAGATAACTCCTATAAAATTTCTTCGAATCGCTTCGATCCAAATACGCCAAAAATTACTGAGGATGTAACGAACAATTTGTAAAATGAATTTTGTCGATATCTTTTTTTGTTACGAAGGAGATGCGCTAACAAGGAAAACAGTGTTTGGGGAGATAACTCCTACAAAGAAAAGTATTCGTTTACGCAGGGTAAATTTCAAAAGCGCATAAACTGTTCGATATCATATACAAAATATCTAAGCGACATATTGCGAAACAAATGTTTATCGCAAGAACAAAATTAGGCGGAAGAAAAAAAAAAAAAAAAAAAAAAAAATAATCAGAAGAAAAACAATAGGTCTTTCCACAGAAAAGTGGAAAGACCTAATAATCAGAACAAATACAATAGGCTTTCCACAGAAAAGTGGAAAGACCTAGTAATATGGAAAAAACTGGAGTTGTCGTTCGTTTTACGTTGATAGGATAGATAGCACACAACCTACATTCAGTTGTAAGTGGAGAGTTAAAAAAAAAGGGGGGGGCAAAAGGGGGTCTCGGGGAGATTTTTTTTTATATTAACGGAACAGAATGGTTAAAAAGGTTTTTTACAATATAAATCAATTGCTTTAAAAAAGCAATTGTAGGGGGTCTTTCCCCCCTTAAAATTAATTGAATTGGGGGGGGGGGGGGGGGTTTGTTTGTTTGTTTGTTTGTTTGTTTGTTTCTGTATGGGGTCTATATTATTGTTACCGGAGAAGTTTCATGTTTAGTTTGGAAAGTTTTTCTTTTATTTTAGGTACAGCGCGCGCGCCACATCACGTGACACGGGTTTATAATAACGAAAAGATAGTCTTTTTATTTCTTTTTAGGTGGGGACGTTAAACAGACAACATCTATAGAGATGGAATGTACACAATGTAATTTCTTTTGTCATTGTAGGAAATTGACATTTTGATGACAGTTCACAAGTAGTGCATGTTTTGGATTTAATTGATCCGGTGTAACTTTAAAACACATTTATTGATTATTTTCTGATAATGTACATTTTTCAGCACCTGTTTGTAACACAGATTAGTATTTCAAACTCGGAGCGGACATTTTATTGTAGGTTTTTACTGAGATTTACGGACCTAGCAAGCGATTTTTACGGCATTGCCATTCCTTTTCTCTAGGAAAAGCTTTGAGAGATATCTGCACCAAGTTTTTTTATAAACGTTTAGTACATGTATGCCCTGCTGACTGCAAATTTTGAGGTCGATTGTACTTGTAGTTTCAGAGAACATGTGGATTTTTTTTCAGAAGTGACGTAAGAACAATATTAAATTTCAATTTTTCTTGAATAATTGAGAGTTTGTTCCTTCAATAAATTGTCATGATTAAACAGTCATACAGATTGATTGATTGATTGATTGATTGATTGATTGGTTGATTAGTTGGTTAGGTGGTTGGTTGGTTGGTTGGTTGGTTGGTTGGTTAAACACGTTGGATAGGGTCAATTGAAACACGGAAAAAGAAACAAAGAAGATCTTGGACCCTATATTAAACACATGAGACGGAAACATGATTGATTGATCATGATCATGATTGATTGATTGATTGATTGATTGATTGATTAGTTGGTTGGTTGGTTGGTTGGTTGGTTGGTTAAACACGTTGGATAGGGTCAATTTAAACACGGAAAAAGAAACAAAGAAGATCTTGGACCCTTTATTAAACACATGAGACGGAAACATGATTGGTTGATCATGATCATGATTGATTGATTGATTGATTGATTGATTGATTGAGTGAGTGATTGATTGATTGGTTGGTTGGTTGGTTGGTTGAACCCTATAAGAAACACATGAGACGGAAACATGATTGATTGATTGATCATGATCATTATTGGTTGATTGATCATGATCATGATTGATTGATTGATTGGTTGGTTGGTTGGTTGGTTGGTTGAAATTCAAACACACATAAAACTGTTTAAATAGTGCCAAAACCACATAATTTGATGACCTTGACCTTTGAACTTGTAACCTTCGTCAAGGTCATTGCTCCACAAGGTCATTGCAAAAGACCCTATGGGTCAAGGACCTTTTGTTTAAGAGTTTTGCCTAAAAATGGCTTTTTAAAAACCATCGATGGGAGTTATGTCCCTTACATGATGGTAAAATCAATATAGTCATAATGTAAAAAAGTTGCCCCTTGAAGTACCAAGCATTTTTCACTGCTTAATTTTTTTGTATCTATATCTGTTCAAGAGTTATAGGGGAAATCAAAGACATATGAAAATCTAAAATATGACCTTGACCTTTGACCTTGACCTAATTTTCTAAGTTAGGAATCAGGGGACTCAAATAAAAACATTCCAGGGTTATACGGTTAACGGTTTATGAGTTAAAAAAACATACCGACAAATTTATTCCGTAAAGATAGATAACTCCTATAAAATTTCTTCGAATCGCTTCGATCCAAATACGCCAAAAATTACTGAGGATGTAACGAACAATTTGTAAAATGAATTTTGTCGATATCTTTTTTTGTTACGAAGGAGATGCGCTAACAAGGAAAACAGTGTTTGGGGAGATAACTCCTACAAAGAAAAGTATTCGTTTACGCAGGGTAAATTTCAAAAGCGCATAAACTGTTCGATATCATATACAAAATATCTAAGCGACATATTGCGAAACAAATGTTTATCGCAAGAACAAAATTAGGCGGAAGAAAAAAAAAAAAAAAAAAAAAAAAATAATCAGAAGAAAAACAATAGGTCTTTCCACAGAAAAGTGGAAAGACCTAATAATCAGAACAAATACAATAGGCTTTCCACAGAAAAGTGGAAAGACCTAGTAATATGGAAAAAACTGGAGTTGTCGTTCGTTTTACGTTGATAGGATAGATAGCACACAACCTACATTCAGTTGTAAGTGGAGAGTTAAAAAAAAAGGGGGGGGCAAAAGGGGGTCTCGGGGAGATTTTTTTTTATATTAACGGAACAGAATGGTTAAAAAGGTTTTTTACAATATAAATCAATTGCTTTAAAAAAGCAATTGTAGGGGGTCTTTCCCCCCTTAAAATTAATTGAATTGGGGGGGGGGGGGGGGGGGGGGGTTTGTTTGTTTGTTTGTTTGTTTGTTTGTTTCTGTATGGGGTCTATATTATTGTTACCGGAGAAGTTTCATGTTTAGTTTGGAAAGTTTTTCTTTTATTTTAGGTACAGCGCGCGCGCCACATCACGTGACACGGGTTTATAATAACGAAAAGATAGTCTTTTTATTTCTTTTTAGGTGGGGACGTTAAACAGACAACATCTATAGAGATGGAATGTACACAATGTAATTTCTTTTGTCATTGTAGGAAATTGACATTTTGATGACAGTTCACAAGTAGTGCATGTTTTGGATTTAATTGATCCGGTGTAACTTTAAAACACATTTATTGATTATTTTCTGATAATGTACATTTTTCAGCACCTGTTTGTAACACAGATTAGTATTTCAAACTCGGAGCGGACATTTTATTGTAGGTTTTTACTGAGATTTACGGACCTAGCAAGCGATTTTTACGGCATTGCCATTCCTTTTCTCTAGGAAAAGCTTTGAGAGATATCTGCACCAAGTTTTTTTATAAACGTTTAGTACATGTATGCCCTGCTGACTGCAAATTTTGAGGTCGATTGTACTTGTAGTTTCAGAGAACATGTGGATTTTTTTTCAGAAGTGACGTAAGAACAATATTAAATTTCAATTTTTCTTGAATAATTGAGAGTTTGTTCCTTCAATAAATTGTCATGATTAAACAGTCATACAGATTGATTGATTGATTGATTGATTGATTGATTGGTTGATTAGTTGGTTAGGTGGTTGGTTGGTTGGTTGGTTGGTTGGTTGGTTAAACACGTTGGATAGGGTCAATTGAAACACGGAAAAAGAAACAAAGAAGATCTTGGACCCTATATTAAACACATGAGACGGAAACATGATTGATTGATCATGATCATGATTGATTGATTGATTGATTGATTGATTGATTAGTTGGTTGGTTGGTTGGTTGGTTGGTTGGTTAAACACGTTGGATAGGGTCAATTTAAACACGGAAAAAGAAACAAAGAAGATCTTGGACCCTTTATTAAACACATGAGACGGAAACATGATTGGTTGATCATGATCATGATTGATTGATTGATTGATTGATTGATTGATTGAGTGAGTGATTGATTGATTGGTTGGTTGGTTGGTTGGTTGAACCCTATAAGAAACACATGAGACGGAAACATGATTGATTGATTGATCATGATCATTATTGGTTGATTGATCATGATCATGATTGATTGATTGATTGGTTGGTTGGTTGGTTGGTTGGTTGAAATTCAAACACACATAAAACTGTTTAAATAGTGCCAAAACCACATAATTTGATGACCTTGACCTTTGAACTTGTAACCTTCGTCAAGGTCATTGCTCCACAAGGTCATTGCAAAAGACCCTATGGGTCAAGGACCTTTTGTTTAAGAGTTTTGCCTAAAAATGGCTTTTTAAAAACCATCGATGGGAGTTATGTCCCTTACATGATGGTAAAATCAATATAGTCATAATGTAAAAAAGTTGCCCCTTGAAGTACCAAGCATTTTTCACTGCTTAATTTTTTTGTATCTATATCTGTTCAAGAGTTATAGGGGAAATCAAAGACATATGAAAATCTAAAATATGACCTTGACCTTTGACCTTGACCTAATTTTCTAAGTTAGGAATCAGGGGACTCAAATAAAAACATTCCAGGGTTATACGGTTAACGGTTTATGAGTTAAAAAAACATACCGACAAATTTATTCCGTAAAGATAGATAACTCCTATAAAATTTCTTCGAATCGCTTCGATCCAAATACGCCAAAAATTACTGAGGATGTAACGAACAATTTGTAAAATGAATTTTGTCGATATCTTTTTTTGTTACGAAGGAGATGCGCTAACAAGGAAAACAGTGTTTGGGGAGATAACTCCTACAAAGAAAAGTATTCGTTTACGCAGGGTAAATTTCAAAAGCGCATAAACTGTTCGATATCATATACAAAATATCTAAGCGACATATTGCGAAACAAATGTTTATCGCAAGAACAAAATTAGGCGGAAGAAAAAAAAAAAAAAAAAAAAAAAATAATCAGAAGAAAAACAATAGGTCTTTCCACAGAAAAGTGGAAAGACCTAATAATCAGAACAAATACAATAGGCTTTCCACAGAAAAGTGGAAAGACCTAGTAATATGGAAAAAACTGGAGTTGTCGTTCGTTTTACGTTGATAGGATAGATAGCACACAACCTACATTCAGTTGTAAGTGGAGAGTTAAAAAAAAAGGGGGGGGCAAAAGGGGGTCTCGGGGAGATTTTTTTTTATATTAACGGAACAGAATGGTTAAAAAGGTTTTTTACAATATAAATCAATTGCTTTAAAAAAGCAATTGTAGGGGGTCTTTCCCCCCTTAAAATTAATTGAATTGGGGGGGGGGGGGGGGGTTTGTTTGTTTGTTTGTTTGTTTGTTTGTTTCTGTATGGGGTCTATATTATTGTTACCGGAGAAGTTTCATGTTTAGTTTGGAAAGTTTTTCTTTTATTTTAGGTACAGCGCGCGCGCCACATCACGTGACACGGGTTTATAATAACGAAAAGATAGTCTTTTTATTTCTTTTTAGGTGGGGACGTTAAACAGACAACATCTATAGAGATGGAATGTACACAATGTAATTTCTTTTGTCATTGTAGGAAATTGACATTTTGATGACAGTTCACAAGTAGTGCATGTTTTGGATTTAATTGATCCGGTGTAACTTTAAAACACATTTATTGATTATTTTCTGATAATGTACATTTTTCAGCACCTGTTTGTAACACAGATTAGTATTTCAAACTCGGAGCGGACATTTTATTGTAGGTTTTTACTGAGATTTACGGACCTAGCAAGCGATTTTTACGGCATTGCCATTCCTTTTCTCTAGGAAAAGCTTTGAGAGATATCTGCACCAAGTTTTTTTATAAACGTTTAGTACATGTATGCCCTGCTGACTGCAAATTTTGAGGTCGATTGTACTTGTAGTTTCAGAGAACATGTGGATTTTTTTTCAGAAGTGACGTAAGAACAATATTAAATTTCAATTTTTCTTGAA
>NC_086379.1:26241173-26273943 GCF_036588685.1 Mytilus trossulus
CAATCAATCATGATCATGATCAATCAACCAATAATGATCATGATCAATCAATCAATCATGTTTCCGTCTCATGTGTTTCTTATAGGGTTCAACCAACCAACCAACCAACCAATCAATCAATCACTCACTCAATCAATCAATCAATCAATCAATCAATCAATCATGATCATGATCAACCAATCATGTTTCCGTCTCATGTGTTTAATAAAGGGTCCAAGATCTTCTTTGTTTCTTTTTCCGTGTTTAAATTGACCCTATCCAACGTGTTTAACCAACCAACCAACCAACCAACCAACCAACTAATCAATCAATCAATCAATCAATCAATCAATCATGATCATGATCAATCAATCATGTTTCCGTCTCATGTGTTTAATATAGGGTCCAAGATCTTCTTTGTTTCTTTTTCCGTGTTTCAATTGACCCTATCCAACGTGTTTAACCAACCAACCAACCAACCAACCAACCAACCACCTAACCAACTAATCAACCAATCAATCAATCAATCAATCAATCAATCAATCTGTATGACTGTTTAATCATGACAATTTATTGAAGGAACAAACTCTCAATTATTCAAGAAAAATTGAAATTTAATATTGTTCTTACGTCACTTCTGAAAAAAAATCCACATGTTCTCTGAAACTACAAGTACAATCGACCTCAAAATTTGCAGTCAGCAGGGCATACATGTACTAAACGTTTATAAAAAAACTTGGTGCAGATATCTCTCAAAGCTTTTCCTAGAGAAAAGGAATGGCAATGCCGTAAAAATCGCTTGCTAGGTCCGTAAATCTCAGTAAAAACCTACAATAAAATGTCCGCTCCGAGTTTGAAATACTAATCTGTGTTACAAACAGGTGCTGAAAAATGTACATTATCAGAAAATAATCAATAAATGTGTTTTAAAGTTACACCGGATCAATTAAATCCAAAACATGCACTACTTGTGAACTGTCATCAAAATGTCAATTTCCTACAATGACAAAAGAAATTACATTGTGTACATTCCATCTCTATAGATGTTGTCTGTTTAACGTCCCCACCTAAAAAGAAATAAAAAGACTATCTTTTCGTTATTATAAACCCGTGTCACGTGATGTGGCGCGCGCGCTGTACCTAAAATAAAAGAAAAACTTTCCAAACTAAACATGAAACTTCTCCGGTAACAATAATATAGACCCCATACAGAAACAAACAAACAAACAAACAAACAAACAAACCCCCCCCCCCCCCCCCCCCCCCCCAATTCAATTAATTTTAAGGGGGGAAAGACCCCCTACAATTGCTTTTTTAAAGCAATTGATTTATATTGTAAAAAACCTTTTTAACCATTCTGTTCCGTTAATATAAAAAAAAATCTCCCCGAGACCCCCTTTTGCCCCCCCCTTTTTTTTTAACTCTCCACTTACAACTGAATGTAGGTTGTGTGCTATCTATCCTATCAACGTAAAACGAACGACAACTCCAGTTTTTTCCATATTACTAGGTCTTTCCACTTTTCTGTGGAAAGCCTATTGTATTTGTTCTGATTATTAGGTCTTTCCACTTTTCTGTGGAAAGACCTATTGTTTTTCTTCTGATTATTTTTTTTTTTTTTTTTTTTTTTTCTTCCGCCTAATTTTGTTCTTGCGATAAACATTTGTTTCGCAATATGTCGCTTAGATATTTTGTATATGATATCGAACAGTTTATGCGCTTTTGAAATTTACCCTGCGTAAACGAATACTTTTCTTTGTAGGAGTTATCTCCCCAAACACTGTTTTCCTTGTTAGCGCATCTCCTTCGTAACAAAAAAAGATATCGACAAAATTCATTTTACAAATTGTTCGTTACATCCTCAGTAATTTTTGGCGTATTTGGATCGAAGCGATTCGAAGAAATTTTATAGGAGTTATCTATCTTTACGGAATAAATTTGTCGGTATGTTTTTTTAACTCATAAACCGTTAACCGTATAACCCTGGAATGTTTTTATTTGAGTCCCCTGATTCCTAACTTAGAAAATTAGGTCAAGGTCAAAGGTCAAGGTCATATTTTAGATTTTCATATGTCTTTGATTTCCCCTATAACTCTTGAACAGATATAGATACAAAAAAATTAAGCAGTGAAAAATGCTTGGTACTTCAAGGGGCAACTTTTTTACATTATGACTATATTGATTTTACCATCATGTAAGGGACATAACTCCCATCGATGGTTTTTAAAAAGCCATTTTTAGGCAAAACTCTTAAACAAAAGGTCCTTGACCCATAGGGTCTTTTGCAATGACCTTGTGGAGCAATGACCTTGACGAAGGTTACAAGTTCAAAGGTCAAGGTCATCAAATTATGTGGTTTTGGCACTATTTAAACAGTTTTATGTGTGTTTGAATTTCAACCAACCAACCAACCAACCAACCAATCAATCAATCAATCATGATCATGATCAATCAACCAATAATGATCATGATCAATCAATCAATCATGTTTCCGTCTCATGTGTTTCTTATAGGGTTCAACCAACCAACCAACCAACCAATCAATCAATCACTCACTCAATCAATCAATCAATCAATCAATCAATCAATCATGATCATGATCAACCAATCATGTTTCCGTCTCATGTGTTTAATAAAGGGTCCAAGATCTTCTTTGTTTCTTTTTCCGTGTTTAAATTGACCCTATCCAACGTGTTTAACCAACCAACCAACCAACCAACCAACCAACTAATCAATCAATCAATCAATCAATCAATCAATCATGATCATGATCAATCAATCATGTTTCCGTCTCATGTGTTTAATATAGGGTCCAAGATCTTCTTTGTTTCTTTTTCCGTGTTTCAATTGACCCTATCCAACGTGTTTAACCAACCAACCAACCAACCAACCAACCAACCACCTAACCAACTAATCAACCAATCAATCAATCAATCAATCAATCAATCAATCTGTATGACTGTTTAATCATGACAATTTATTGAAGGAACAAACTCTCAATTATTCAAGAAAAATTGAAATTTAATATTGTTCTTACGTCACTTCTGAAAAAAAATCCACATGTTCTCTGAAACTACAAGTACAATCGACCTCAAAATTTGCAGTCAGCAGGGCATACATGTACTAAACGTTTATAAAAAAACTTGGTGCAGATATCTCTCAAAGCTTTTCCTAGAGAAAAGGAATGGCAATGCCGTAAAAATCGCTTGCTAGGTCCGTAAATCTCAGTAAAAACCTACAATAAAATGTCCGCTCCGAGTTTGAAATACTAATCTGTGTTACAAACAGGTGCTGAAAAATGTACATTATCAGAAAATAATCAATAAATGTGTTTTAAAGTTACACCGGATCAATTAAATCCAAAACATGCACTACTTGTGAACTGTCATCAAAATGTCAATTTCCTACAATGACAAAAGAAATTACATTGTGTACATTCCATCTCTATAGATGTTGTCTGTTTAACGTCCCCACCTAAAAAGAAATAAAAAGACTATCTTTTCGTTATTATAAACCCGTGTCACGTGATGTGGCGCGCGCGCTGTACCTAAAATAAAAGAAAAACTTTCCAAACTAAACATGAAACTTCTCCGGTAACAATAATATAGACCCCATACAGAAACAAACAAACAAACAAACAAACAAACAAACCCCCCCCCCCCCAATTCAATTAATTTTAAGGGGGGAAAGACCCCCTACAATTGCTTTTTTAAAGCAATTGATTTATATTGTAAAAAACCTTTTTAACCATTCTGTTCCGTTAATATAAAAAAAAATCTCCCCGAGACCCCCTTTTGCCCCCCCCTTTTTTTTTAACTCTCCACTTACAACTGAATGTAGGTTGTGTGCTATCTATCCTATCAACGTAAAACGAACGACAACTCCAGTTTTTTCCATATTACTAGGTCTTTCCACTTTTCTGTGGAAAGCCTATTGTATTTGTTCTGATTATTAGGTCTTTCCACTTTTCTGTGGAAAGACCTATTGTTTTTCTTCTGATTATTTTTTTTTTTTTTTTTTTTTTTTTCTTCCGCCTAATTTTGTTCTTGCGATAAACATTTGTTTCGCAATATGTCGCTTAGATATTTTGTATATGATATCGAACAGTTTATGCGCTTTTGAAATTTACCCTGCGTAAACGAATACTTTTCTTTGTAGGAGTTATCTCCCCAAACACTGTTTTCCTTGTTAGCGCATCTCCTTCGTAACAAAAAAAGATATCGACAAAATTCATTTTACAAATTGTTCGTTACATCCTCAGTAATTTTTGGCGTATTTGGATCGAAGCGATTCGAAGAAATTTTATAGGAGTTATCTATCTTTACGGAATAAATTTGTCGGTATGTTTTTTTAACTCATAAACCGTTAACCGTATAACCCTGGAATGTTTTTATTTGAGTCCCCTGATTCCTAACTTAGAAAATTAGGTCAAGGTCAAAGGTCAAGGTCATATTTTAGATTTTCATATGTCTTTGATTTCCCCTATAACTCTTGAACAGATATAGATACAAAAAAATTAAGCAGTGAAAAATGCTTGGTACTTCAAGGGGCAACTTTTTTACATTATGACTATATTGATTTTACCATCATGTAAGGGACATAACTCCCATCGATGGTTTTTAAAAAGCCATTTTTAGGCAAAACTCTTAAACAAAAGGTCCTTGACCCATAGGGTCTTTTGCAATGACCTTGTGGAGCAATGACCTTGACGAAGGTTACAAGTTCAAAGGTCAAGGTCATCAAATTATGTGGTTTTGGCACTATTTAAACAGTTTTATGTGTGTTTGAATTTCAACCAACCAACCAACCAACCAACCAATCAATCAATCAATCATGATCATGATCAATCAACCAATAATGATCATGATCAATCAATCAATCATGTTTCCGTCTCATGTGTTTCTTATAGGGTTCAACCAACCAACCAACCAACCAATCAATCAATCACTCACTCAATCAATCAATCAATCAATCAATCAATCAATCATGATCATGATCAACCAATCATGTTTCCGTCTCATGTGTTTAATAAAGGGTCCAAGATCTTCTTTGTTTCTTTTTCCGTGTTTAAATTGACCCTATCCAACGTGTTTAACCAACCAACCAACCAACCAACCAACCAACTAATCAATCAATCAATCAATCAATCAATCAATCATGATCATGATCAATCAATCATGTTTCCGTCTCATGTGTTTAATATAGGGTCCAAGATCTTCTTTGTTTCTTTTTCCGTGTTTCAATTGACCCTATCCAACGTGTTTAACCAACCAACCAACCAACCAACCAACCAACCACCTAACCAACTAATCAACCAATCAATCAATCAATCAATCAATCAATCAATCTGTATGACTGTTTAATCATGACAATTTATTGAAGGAACAAACTCTCAATTATTCAAGAAAAATTGAAATTTAATATTGTTCTTACGTCACTTCTGAAAAAAAATCCACATGTTCTCTGAAACTACAAGTACAATCGACCTCAAAATTTGCAGTCAGCAGGGCATACATGTACTAAACGTTTATAAAAAAACTTGGTGCAGATATCTCTCAAAGCTTTTCCTAGAGAAAAGGAATGGCAATGCCGTAAAAATCGCTTGCTAGGTCCGTAAATCTCAGTAAAAACCTACAATAAAATGTCCGCTCCGAGTTTGAAATACTAATCTGTGTTACAAACAGGTGCTGAAAAATGTACATTATCAGAAAATAATCAATAAATGTGTTTTAAAGTTACACCGGATCAATTAAATCCAAAACATGCACTACTTGTGAACTGTCATCAAAATGTCAATTTCCTACAATGACAAAAGAAATTACATTGTGTACATTCCATCTCTATAGATGTTGTCTGTTTAACGTCCCCACCTAAAAAGAAATAAAAAGACTATCTTTTCGTTATTATAAACCCGTGTCACGTGATGTGGCGCGCGCGCTGTACCTAAAATAAAAGAAAAACTTTCCAAACTAAACATGAAACTTCTCCGGTAACAATAATATAGACCCCATACAGAAACAAACAAACAAACAAACAAACAAACAAACCCCCCCCCCCCCCCCCAATTCAATTAATTTTAAGGGGGGAAAGACCCCCTACAATTGCTTTTTTAAAGCAATTGATTTATATTGTAAAAAACCTTTTTAACCATTCTGTTCCGTTAATATAAAAAAAAATCTCCCCGAGACCCCCTTTTGCCCCCCCCTTTTTTTTTAACTCTCCACTTACAACTGAATGTAGGTTGTGTGCTATCTATCCTATCAACGTAAAACGAACGACAACTCCAGTTTTTTCCATATTACTAGGTCTTTCCACTTTTCTGTGGAAAGCCTATTGTATTTGTTCTGATTATTAGGTCTTTCCACTTTTCTGTGGAAAGACCTATTGTTTTTCTTCTGATTATTTTTTTTTTTTTTTTTTTTTTTTTCTTCCGCCTAATTTTGTTCTTGCGATAAACATTTGTTTCGCAATATGTCGCTTAGATATTTTGTATATGATATCGAACAGTTTATGCGCTTTTGAAATTTACCCTGCGTAAACGAATACTTTTCTTTGTAGGAGTTATCTCCCCAAACACTGTTTTCCTTGTTAGCGCATCTCCTTCGTAACAAAAAAAGATATCGACAAAATTCATTTTACAAATTGTTCGTTACATCCTCAGTAATTTTTGGCGTATTTGGATCGAAGCGATTCGAAGAAATTTTATAGGAGTTATCTATCTTTACGGAATAAATTTGTCGGTATGTTTTTTTAACTCATAAACCGTTAACCGTATAACCCTGGAATGTTTTTATTTGAGTCCCCTGATTCCTAACTTAGAAAATTAGGTCAAGGTCAAAGGTCAAGGTCATATTTTAGATTTTCATATGTCTTTGATTTCCCCTATAACTCTTGAACAGATATAGATACAAAAAAATTAAGCAGTGAAAAATGCTTGGTACTTCAAGGGGCAACTTTTTTACATTATGACTATATTGATTTTACCATCATGTAAGGGACATAACTCCCATCGATGGTTTTTAAAAAGCCATTTTTAGGCAAAACTCTTAAACAAAAGGTCCTTGACCCATAGGGTCTTTTGCAATGACCTTGTGGAGCAATGACCTTGACGAAGGTTACAAGTTCAAAGGTCAAGGTCATCAAATTATGTGGTTTTGGCACTATTTAAACAGTTTTATGTGTGTTTGAATTTCAACCAACCAACCAACCAACCAACCAATCAATCAATCAATCATGATCATGATCAATCAACCAATAATGATCATGATCAATCAATCAATCATGTTTCCGTCTCATGTGTTTCTTATAGGGTTCAACCAACCAACCAACCAACCAATCAATCAATCACTCACTCAATCAATCAATCAATCAATCAATCAATCAATCATGATCATGATCAACCAATCATGTTTCCGTCTCATGTGTTTAATAAAGGGTCCAAGATCTTCTTTGTTTCTTTTTCCGTGTTTAAATTGACCCTATCCAACGTGTTTAACCAACCAACCAACCAACCAACCAACCAACTAATCAATCAATCAATCAATCAATCAATCAATCATGATCATGATCAATCAATCATGTTTCCGTCTCATGTGTTTAATATAGGGTCCAAGATCTTCTTTGTTTCTTTTTCCGTGTTTCAATTGACCCTATCCAACGTGTTTAACCAACCAACCAACCAACCAACCAACCAACCACCTAACCAACTAATCAACCAATCAATCAATCAATCAATCAATCAATCAATCTGTATGACTGTTTAATCATGACAATTTATTGAAGGAACAAACTCTCAATTATTCAAGAAAAATTGAAATTTAATATTGTTCTTACGTCACTTCTGAAAAAAAATCCACATGTTCTCTGAAACTACAAGTACAATCGACCTCAAAATTTGCAGTCAGCAGGGCATACATGTACTAAACGTTTATAAAAAAACTTGGTGCAGATATCTCTCAAAGCTTTTCCTAGAGAAAAGGAATGGCAATGCCGTAAAAATCGCTTGCTAGGTCCGTAAATCTCAGTAAAAACCTACAATAAAATGTCCGCTCCGAGTTTGAAATACTAATCTGTGTTACAAACAGGTGCTGAAAAATGTACATTATCAGAAAATAATCAATAAATGTGTTTTAAAGTTACACCGGATCAATTAAATCCAAAACATGCACTACTTGTGAACTGTCATCAAAATGTCAATTTCCTACAATGACAAAAGAAATTACATTGTGTACATTCCATCTCTATAGATGTTGTCTGTTTAACGTCCCCACCTAAAAAGAAATAAAAAGACTATCTTTTCGTTATTATAAACCCGTGTCACGTGATGTGGCGCGCGCGCTGTACCTAAAATAAAAGAAAAACTTTCCAAACTAAACATGAAACTTCTCCGGTAACAATAATATAGACCCCATACAGAAACAAACAAACAAACAAACAAACAAACAAACCCCCCCCCCCCCCCCCCCAATTCAATTAATTTTAAGGGGGGAAAGACCCCCTACAATTGCTTTTTTAAAGCAATTGATTTATATTGTAAAAAACCTTTTTAACCATTCTGTTCCGTTAATATAAAAAAAAATCTCCCCGAGACCCCCTTTTGCCCCCCCCTTTTTTTTTAACTCTCCACTTACAACTGAATGTAGGTTGTGTGCTATCTATCCTATCAACGTAAAACGAACGACAACTCCAGTTTTTTCCATATTACTAGGTCTTTCCACTTTTCTGTGGAAAGCCTATTGTATTTGTTCTGATTATTAGGTCTTTCCACTTTTCTGTGGAAAGACCTATTGTTTTTCTTCTGATTATTTTTTTTTTTTTTTTTTTTTTTTTCTTCCGCCTAATTTTGTTCTTGCGATAAACATTTGTTTCGCAATATGTCGCTTAGATATTTTGTATATGATATCGAACAGTTTATGCGCTTTTGAAATTTACCCTGCGTAAACGAATACTTTTCTTTGTAGGAGTTATCTCCCCAAACACTGTTTTCCTTGTTAGCGCATCTCCTTCGTAACAAAAAAAGATATCGACAAAATTCATTTTACAAATTGTTCGTTACATCCTCAGTAATTTTTGGCGTATTTGGATCGAAGCGATTCGAAGAAATTTTATAGGAGTTATCTATCTTTACGGAATAAATTTGTCGGTATGTTTTTTTAACTCATAAACCGTTAACCGTATAACCCTGGAATGTTTTTATTTGAGTCCCCTGATTCCTAACTTAGAAAATTAGGTCAAGGTCAAAGGTCAAGGTCATATTTTAGATTTTCATATGTCTTTGATTTCCCCTATAACTCTTGAACAGATATAGATACAAAAAAATTAAGCAGTGAAAAATGCTTGGTACTTCAAGGGGCAACTTTTTTACATTATGACTATATTGATTTTACCATCATGTAAGGGACATAACTCCCATCGATGGTTTTTAAAAAGCCATTTTTAGGCAAAACTCTTAAACAAAAGGTCCTTGACCCATAGGGTCTTTTGCAATGACCTTGTGGAGCAATGACCTTGACGAAGGTTATAAGTTCAAAGGTCAAGGTCATCAAATTATGTGGTTTTGGCACTATTTAAACAGTTTTATGTGTGTTTGAATTTCAACCAACCAACCAACCAACCAACCAATCAATCAATCAATCATGATCATGATCAATCAACCAATAATGATCATGATCAATCAATCAATCATGTTTCCGTCTCATGTGTTTCTTATAGGGTTCAACCAACCAACCAACCAACCAATCAATCAATCACTCACTCAATCAATCAATCAATCAATCAATCAATCAATCATGATCATGATCAACCAATCATGTTTCCGTCTCATGTGTTTAATAAAGGGTCCAAGATCTTCTTTGTTTCTTTTTCCGTGTTTAAATTGACCCTATCCAACGTGTTTAACCAACCAACCAACCAACCAACCAACCAACTAATCAATCAATCAATCAATCAATCAATCAATCATGATCATGATCAATCAATCATGTTTCCGTCTCATGTGTTTAATATAGGGTCCAAGATCTTCTTTGTTTCTTTTTCCGTGTTTCAATTGACCCTATCCAACGTGTTTAACCAACCAACCAACCAACCAACCAACCAACCACCTAACCAACTAATCAACCAATCAATCAATCAATCAATCAATCAATCAATCTGTATGACTGTTTAATCATGACAATTTATTGAAGGAACAAACTCTCAATTATTCAAGAAAAATTGAAATTTAATATTGTTCTTACGTCACTTCTGAAAAAAAATCCACATGTTCTCTGAAACTACAAGTACAATCGACCTCAAAATTTGCAGTCAGCAGGGCATACATGTACTAAACGTTTATAAAAAAACTTGGTGCAGATATCTCTCAAAGCTTTTCCTAGAGAAAAGGAATGGCAATGCCGTAAAAATCGCTTGCTAGGTCCGTAAATCTCAGTAAAAACCTACAATAAAATGTCCGCTCCGAGTTTGAAATACTAATCTGTGTTACAAACAGGTGCTGAAAAATGTACATTATCAGAAAATAATCAATAAATGTGTTTTAAAGTTACACCGGATCAATTAAATCCAAAACATGCACTACTTGTGAACTGTCATCAAAATGTCAATTTCCTACAATGACAAAAGAAATTACATTGTGTACATTCCATCTCTATAGATGTTGTCTGTTTAACGTCCCCACCTAAAAAGAAATAAAAAGACTATCTTTTCGTTATTATAAACCCGTGTCACGTGATGTGGCGCGCGCGCTGTACCTAAAATAAAAGAAAAACTTTCCAAACTAAACATGAAACTTCTCCGGTAACAATAATATAGACCCCATACAGAAACAAACAAACAAACAAACAAACAAACAAACCCCCCCCCCCCCCCCCCCCCCCCCAATTCAATTAATTTTAAGGGGGGAAAGACCCCCTACAATTGCTTTTTTAAAGCAATTGATTTATATTGTAAAAAACCTTTTTAACCATTCTGTTCCGTTAATATAAAAAAAAATCTCCCCGAGACCCCCTTTTGCCCCCCCCTTTTTTTTTAACTCTCCACTTACAACTGAATGTAGGTTGTGTGCTATCTATCCTATCAACGTAAAACGAACGACAACTCCAGTTTTTTCCATATTACTAGGTCTTTCCACTTTTCTGTGGAAAGCCTATTGTATTTGTTCTGATTATTAGGTCTTTCCACTTTTCTGTGGAAAGACCTATTGTTTTTCTTCTGATTATTTTTTTTTTTTTTTTTTTTTTTTTCTTCCGCCTAATTTTGTTCTTGCGATAAACATTTGTTTCGCAATATGTCGCTTAGATATTTTGTATATGATATCGAACAGTTTATGCGCTTTTGAAATTTACCCTGCGTAAACGAATACTTTTCTTTGTAGGAGTTATCTCCCCAAACACTGTTTTCCTTGTTAGCGCATCTCCTTCGTAACAAAAAAAGATATCGACAAAATTCATTTTACAAATTGTTCGTTACATCCTCAGTAATTTTTGGCGTATTTGGATCGAAGCGATTCGAAGAAATTTTATAGGAGTTATCTATCTTTACGGAATAAATTTGTCGGTATGTTTTTTTAACTCATAAACCGTTAACCGTATAACCCTGGAATGTTTTTATTTGAGTCCCCTGATTCCTAACTTAGAAAATTAGGTCAAGGTCAAAGGTCAAGGTCATATTTTAGATTTTCATATGTCTTTGATTTCCCCTATAACTCTTGAACAGATATAGATACAAAAAAATTAAGCAGTGAAAAATGCTTGGTACTTCAAGGGGCAACTTTTTTACATTATGACTATATTGATTTTACCATCATGTAAGGGACATAACTCCCATCGATGGTTTTTAAAAAGCCATTTTTAGGCAAAACTCTTAAACAAAAGGTCCTTGACCCATAGGGTCTTTTGCAATGACCTTGTGGAGCAATGACCTTGACGAAGGTTACAAGTTCAAAGGTCAAGGTCATCAAATTATGTGGTTTTGGCACTATTTAAACAGTTTTATGTGTGTTTGAATTTCAACCAACCAACCAACCAACCAACCAATCAATCAATCAATCATGATCATGATCAATCAACCAATAATGATCATGATCAATCAATCAATCATGTTTCCGTCTCATGTGTTTCTTATAGGGTTCAACCAACCAACCAACCAACCAATCAATCAATCACTCACTCAATCAATCAATCAATCAATCAATCAATCAATCATGATCATGATCAACCAATCATGTTTCCGTCTCATGTGTTTAATAAAGGGTCCAAGATCTTCTTTGTTTCTTTTTCCGTGTTTAAATTGACCCTATCCAACGTGTTTAACCAACCAACCAACCAACCAACCAACCAACTAATCAATCAATCAATCAATCAATCAATCAATCATGATCATGATCAATCAATCATGTTTCCGTCTCATGTGTTTAATATAGGGTCCAAGATCTTCTTTGTTTCTTTTTCCGTGTTTCAATTGACCCTATCCAACGTGTTTAACCAACCAACCAACCAACCAACCAACCAACCACCTAACCAACTAATCAACCAATCAATCAATCAATCAATCAATCAATCAATCTGTATGACTGTTTAATCATGACAATTTATTGAAGGAACAAACTCTCAATTATTCAAGAAAAATTGAAATTTAATATTGTTCTTACGTCACTTCTGAAAAAAAATCCACATGTTCTCTGAAACTACAAGTACAATCGACCTCAAAATTTGCAGTCAGCAGGGCATACATGTACTAAACGTTTATAAAAAAACTTGGTGCAGATATCTCTCAAAGCTTTTCCTAGAGAAAAGGAATGGCAATGCCGTAAAAATCGCTTGCTAGGTCCGTAAATCTCAGTAAAAACCTACAATAAAATGTCCGCTCCGAGTTTGAAATACTAATCTGTGTTACAAACAGGTGCTGAAAAATGTACATTATCAGAAAATAATCAATAAATGTGTTTTAAAGTTACACCGGATCAATTAAATCCAAAACATGCACTACTTGTGAACTGTCATCAAAATGTCAATTTCCTACAATGACAAAAGAAATTACATTGTGTACATTCCATCTCTATAGATGTTGTCTGTTTAACGTCCCCACCTAAAAAGAAATAAAAAGACTATCTTTTCGTTATTATAAACCCGTGTCACGTGATGTGGCGCGCGCGCTGTACCTAAAATAAAAGAAAAACTTTCCAAACTAAACATGAAACTTCTCCGGTAACAATAATATAGACCCCATACAGAAACAAACAAACAAACAAACAAACAAACAAACCCCCCCCCCCCCCCCCCCCCAATTCAATTAATTTTAAGGGGGGAAAGACCCCCTACAATTGCTTTTTTAAAGCAATTGATTTATATTGTAAAAAACCTTTTTAACCATTCTGTTCCGTTAATATAAAAAAAAATCTCCCCGAGACCCCCTTTTGCCCCCCCCTTTTTTTTTAACTCTCCACTTACAACTGAATGTAGGTTGTGTGCTATCTATCCTATCAACGTAAAACGAACGACAACTCCAGTTTTTTCCATATTACTAGGTCTTTCCACTTTTCTGTGGAAAGCCTATTGTATTTGTTCTGATTATTAGGTCTTTCCACTTTTCTGTGGAAAGACCTATTGTTTTTCTTCTGATTATTTTTTTTTTTTTTTTTTTTTTTTTCTTCCGCCTAATTTTGTTCTTGCGATAAACATTTGTTTCGCAATATGTCGCTTAGATATTTTGTATATGATATCGAACAGTTTATGCGCTTTTGAAATTTACCCTGCGTAAACGAATACTTTTCTTTGTAGGAGTTATCTCCCCAAACACTGTTTTCCTTGTTAGCGCATCTCCTTCGTAACAAAAAAAGATATCGACAAAATTCATTTTACAAATTGTTCGTTACATCCTCAGTAATTTTTGGCGTATTTGGATCGAAGCGATTCGAAGAAATTTTATAGGAGTTATCTATCTTTACGGAATAAATTTGTCGGTATGTTTTTTTAACTCATAAACCGTTAACCGTATAACCCTGGAATGTTTTTATTTGAGTCCCCTGATTCCTAACTTAGAAAATTAGGTCAAGGTCAAAGGTCAAGGTCATATTTTAGATTTTCATATGTCTTTGATTTCCCCTATAACTCTTGAACAGATATAGATACAAAAAAATTAAGCAGTGAAAAATGCTTGGTACTTCAAGGGGCAACTTTTTTACATTATGACTATATTGATTTTACCATCATGTAAGGGACATAACTCCCATCGATGGTTTTTAAAAAGCCATTTTTAGGCAAAACTCTTAAACAAAAGGTCCTTGACCCATAGGGTCTTTTGCAATGACCTTGTGGAGCAATGACCTTGACGAAGGTTATAAGTTCAAAGGTCAAGGTCATCAAATTATGTGGTTTTGGCACTATTTAAACAGTTTTATGTGTGTTTGAATTTCAACCAACCAACCAACCAACCAACCAATCAATCAATCAATCATGATCATGATCAATCAACCAATAATGATCATGATCAATCAATCAATCATGTTTCCGTCTCATGTGTTTCTTATAGGGTTCAACCAACCAACCAACCAACCAATCAATCAATCACTCACTCAATCAATCAATCAATCAATCAATCAATCAATCATGATCATGATCAACCAATCATGTTTCCGTCTCATGTGTTTAATAAAGGGTCCAAGATCTTCTTTGTTTCTTTTTCCGTGTTTAAATTGACCCTATCCAACGTGTTTAACCAACCAACCAACCAACCAACCAACCAACTAATCAATCAATCAATCAATCAATCAATCAATCATGATCATGATCAATCAATCATGTTTCCGTCTCATGTGTTTAATATAGGGTCCAAGATCTTCTTTGTTTCTTTTTCCGTGTTTCAATTGACCCTATCCAACGTGTTTAACCAACCAACCAACCAACCAACCAACCAACCACCTAACCAACTAATCAACCAATCAATCAATCAATCAATCAATCAATCAATCTGTATGACTGTTTAATCATGACAATTTATTGAAGGAACAAACTCTCAATTATTCAAGAAAAATTGAAATTTAATATTGTTCTTACGTCACTTCTGAAAAAAAATCCACATGTTCTCTGAAACTACAAGTACAATCGACCTCAAAATTTGCAGTCAGCAGGGCATACATGTACTAAACGTTTATAAAAAAACTTGGTGCAGATATCTCTCAAAGCTTTTCCTAGAGAAAAGGAATGGCAATGCCGTAAAAATCGCTTGCTAGGTCCGTAAATCTCAGTAAAAACCTACAATAAAATGTCCGCTCCGAGTTTGAAATACTAATCTGTGTTACAAACAGGTGCTGAAAAATGTACATTATCAGAAAATAATCAATAAATGTGTTTTAAAGTTACACCGGATCAATTAAATCCAAAACATGCACTACTTGTGAACTGTCATCAAAATGTCAATTTCCTACAATGACAAAAGAAATTACATTGTGTACATTCCATCTCTATAGATGTTGTCTGTTTAACGTCCCCACCTAAAAAGAAATAAAAAGACTATCTTTTCGTTATTATAAACCCGTGTCACGTGATGTGGCGCGCGCGCTGTACCTAAAATAAAAGAAAAACTTTCCAAACTAAACATGAAACTTCTCCGGTAACAATAATATAGACCCCATACAGAAACAAACAAACAAACAAACAAACAAACAAACCCCCCCCCCCCCCCCCCCCCCCCCAATTCAATTAATTTTAAGGGGGGAAAGACCCCCTACAATTGCTTTTTTAAAGCAATTGATTTATATTGTAAAAAACCTTTTTAACCATTCTGTTCCGTTAATATAAAAAAAAATCTCCCCGAGACCCCCTTTTGCCCCCCCCTTTTTTTTTAACTCTCCACTTACAACTGAATGTAGGTTGTGTGCTATCTATCCTATCAACGTAAAACGAACGACAACTCCAGTTTTTTCCATATTACTAGGTCTTTCCACTTTTCTGTGGAAAGCCTATTGTATTTGTTCTGATTATTAGGTCTTTCCACTTTTCTGTGGAAAGACCTATTGTTTTTCTTCTGATTATTTTTTTTTTTTTTTTTTTTTTTTTCTTCCGCCTAATTTTGTTCTTGCGATAAACATTTGTTTCGCAATATGTCGCTTAGATATTTTGTATATGATATCGAACAGTTTATGCGCTTTTGAAATTTACCCTGCGTAAACGAATACTTTTCTTTGTAGGAGTTATCTCCCCAAACACTGTTTTCCTTGTTAGCGCATCTCCTTCGTAACAAAAAAAGATATCGACAAAATTCATTTTACAAATTGTTCGTTACATCCTCAGTAATTTTTGGCGTATTTGGATCGAAGCGATTCGAAGAAATTTTATAGGAGTTATCTATCTTTACGGAATAAATTTGTCGGTATGTTTTTTTAACTCATAAACCGTTAACCGTATAACCCTGGAATGTTTTTATTTGAGTCCCCTGATTCCTAACTTAGAAAATTAGGTCAAGGTCAAAGGTCAAGGTCATATTTTAGATTTTCATATGTCTTTGATTTCCCCTATAACTCTTGAACAGATATAGATACAAAAAAATTAAGCAGTGAAAAATGCTTGGTACTTCAAGGGGCAACTTTTTTACATTATGACTATATTGATTTTACCATCATGTAAGGGACATAACTCCCATCGATGGTTTTTAAAAAGCCATTTTTAGGCAAAACTCTTAAACAAAAGGTCCTTGACCCATAGGGTCTTTTGCAATGACCTTGTGGAGCAATGACCTTGACGAAGGTTATAAGTTCAAAGGTCAAGGTCATCAAATTATGTGGTTTTGGCACTATTTAAACAGTTTTATGTGTGTTTGAATTTCAACCAACCAACCAACCAACCAACCAATCAATCAATCAATCATGATCATGATCAATCAACCAATAATGATCATGATCAATCAATCAATCATGTTTCCGTCTCATGTGTTTCTTATAGGGTTCAACCAACCAACCAACCAACCAATCAATCAATCACTCACTCAATCAATCAATCAATCAATCAATCAATCAATCATGATCATGATCAACCAATCATGTTTCCGTCTCATGTGTTTAATAAAGGGTCCAAGATCTTCTTTGTTTCTTTTTCCGTGTTTAAATTGACCCTATCCAACGTGTTTAACCAACCAACCAACCAACCAACCAACCAACTAATCAATCAATCAATCAATCAATCAATCAATCATGATCATGATCAATCAATCATGTTTCCGTCTCATGTGTTTAATATAGGGTCCAAGATCTTCTTTGTTTCTTTTTCCGTGTTTCAATTGACCCTATCCAACGTGTTTAACCAACCAACCAACCAACCAACCAACCAACCACCTAACCAACTAATCAACCAATCAATCAATCAATCAATCAATCAATCAATCTGTATGACTGTTTAATCATGACAATTTATTGAAGGAACAAACTCTCAATTATTCAAGAAAAATTGAAATTTAATATTGTTCTTACGTCACTTCTGAAAAAAAATCCACATGTTCTCTGAAACTACAAGTACAATCGACCTCAAAATTTGCAGTCAGCAGGGCATACATGTACTAAACGTTTATAAAAAAACTTGGTGCAGATATCTCTCAAAGCTTTTCCTAGAGAAAAGGAATGGCAATGCCGTAAAAATCGCTTGCTAGGTCCGTAAATCTCAGTAAAAACCTACAATAAAATGTCCGCTCCGAGTTTGAAATACTAATCTGTGTTACAAACAGGTGCTGAAAAATGTACATTATCAGAAAATAATCAATAAATGTGTTTTAAAGTTACACCGGATCAATTAAATCCAAAACATGCACTACTTGTGAACTGTCATCAAAATGTCAATTTCCTACAATGACAAAAGAAATTACATTGTGTACATTCCATCTCTATAGATGTTGTCTGTTTAACGTCCCCACCTAAAAAGAAATAAAAAGACTATCTTTTCGTTATTATAAACCCGTGTCACGTGATGTGGCGCGCGCGCTGTACCTAAAATAAAAGAAAAACTTTCCAAACTAAACATGAAACTTCTCCGGTAACAATAATATAGACCCCATACAGAAACAAACAAACAAACAAACAAACAAACAAACCCCCCCCCCCCCCCCCCCCCCCAATTCAATTAATTTTAAGGGGGGAAAGACCCCCTACAATTGCTTTTTTAAAGCAATTGATTTATATTGTAAAAAACCTTTTTAACCATTCTGTTCCGTTAATATAAAAAAAAATCTCCCCGAGACCCCCTTTTGCCCCCCCCTTTTTTTTTAACTCTCCACTTACAACTGAATGTAGGTTGTGTGCTATCTATCCTATCAACGTAAAACGAACGACAACTCCAGTTTTTTCCATATTACTAGGTCTTTCCACTTTTCTGTGGAAAGCCTATTGTATTTGTTCTGATTATTAGGTCTTTCCACTTTTCTGTGGAAAGACCTATTGTTTTTCTTCTGATTATTTTTTTTTTTTTTTTTTTTTTTTTCTTCCGCCTAATTTTGTTCTTGCGATAAACATTTGTTTCGCAATATGTCGCTTAGATATTTTGTATATGATATCGAACAGTTTATGCGCTTTTGAAATTTACCCTGCGTAAACGAATACTTTTCTTTGTAGGAGTTATCTCCCCAAACACTGTTTTCCTTGTTAGCGCATCTCCTTCGTAACAAAAAAAGATATCGACAAAATTCATTTTACAAATTGTTCGTTACATCCTCAGTAATTTTTGGCGTATTTGGATCGAAGCGATTCGAAGAAATTTTATAGGAGTTATCTATCTTTACGGAATAAATTTGTCGGTATGTTTTTTTAACTCATAAACCGTTAACCGTATAACCCTGGAATGTTTTTATTTGAGTCCCCTGATTCCTAACTTAGAAAATTAGGTCAAGGTCAAAGGTCAAGGTCATATTTTAGATTTTCATATGTCTTTGATTTCCCCTATAACTCTTGAACAGATATAGATACAAAAAAATTAAGCAGTGAAAAATGCTTGGTACTTCAAGGGGCAACTTTTTTACATTATGACTATATTGATTTTACCATCATGTAAGGGACATAACTCCCATCGATGGTTTTTAAAAAGCCATTTTTAGGCAAAACTCTTAAACAAAAGGTCCTTGACCCATAGGGTCTTTTGCAATGACCTTGTGGAGCAATGACCTTGACGAAGGTTACAAGTTCAAAGGTCAAGGTCATCAAATTATGTGGTTTTGGCACTATTTAAACAGTTTTATGTGTGTTTGAATTTCAACCAACCAACCAACCAACCAACCAATCAATCAATCAATCATGATCATGATCAATCAACCAATAATGATCATGATCAATCAATCAATCATGTTTCCGTCTCATGTGTTTCTTATAGGGTTCAACCAACCAACCAACCAACCAATCAATCAATCACTCACTCAATCAATCAATCAATCAATCAATCAATCAATCATGATCATGATCAACCAATCATGTTTCCGTCTCATGTGTTTAATAAAGGGTCCAAGATCTTCTTTGTTTCTTTTTCCGTGTTTAAATTGACCCTATCCAACGTGTTTAACCAACCAACCAACCAACCAACCAACCAACTAATCAATCAATCAATCAATCAATCAATCAATCATGATCATGATCAATCAATCATGTTTCCGTCTCATGTGTTTAATATAGGGTCCAAGATCTTCTTTGTTTCTTTTTCCGTGTTTCAATTGACCCTATCCAACGTGTTTAACCAACCAACCAACCAACCAACCAACCAACCACCTAACCAACTAATCAACCAATCAATCAATCAATCAATCAATCAATCAATCTGTATGACTGTTTAATCATGACAATTTATTGAAGGAACAAACTCTCAATTATTCAAGAAAAATTGAAATTTAATATTGTTCTTACGTCACTTCTGAAAAAAAATCCACATGTTCTCTGAAACTACAAGTACAATCGACCTCAAAATTTGCAGTCAGCAGGGCATACATGTACTAAACGTTTATAAAAAAACTTGGTGCAGATATCTCTCAAAGCTTTTCCTAGAGAAAAGGAATGGCAATGCCGTAAAAATCGCTTGCTAGGTCCGTAAATCTCAGTAAAAACCTACAATAAAATGTCCGCTCCGAGTTTGAAATACTAATCTGTGTTACAAACAGGTGCTGAAAAATGTACATTATCAGAAAATAATCAATAAATGTGTTTTAAAGTTACACCGGATCAATTAAATCCAAAACATGCACTACTTGTGAACTGTCATCAAAATGTCAATTTCCTACAATGACAAAAGAAATTACATTGTGTACATTCCATCTCTATAGATGTTGTCTGTTTAACGTCCCCACCTAAAAAGAAATAAAAAGACTATCTTTTCGTTATTATAAACCCGTGTCACGTGATGTGGCGCGCGCGCTGTACCTAAAATAAAAGAAAAACTTTCCAAACTAAACATGAAACTTCTCCGGTAACAATAATATAGACCCCATACAGAAACAAACAAACAAACAAACAAACAAACAAACCCCCCCCCCCCCCCAATTCAATTAATTTTAAGGGGGGAAAGACCCCCTACAATTGCTTTTTTAAAGCAATTGATTTATATTGTAAAAAACCTTTTTAACCATTCTGTTCCGTTAATATAAAAAAAAATCTCCCCGAGACCCCCTTTTGCCCCCCCCTTTTTTTTTAACTCTCCACTTACAACTGAATGTAGGTTGTGTGCTATCTATCCTATCAACGTAAAACGAACGACAACTCCAGTTTTTTCCATATTACTAGGTCTTTCCACTTTTCTGTGGAAAGCCTATTGTATTTGTTCTGATTATTAGGTCTTTCCACTTTTCTGTGGAAAGACCTATTGTTTTTCTTCTGATTATTTTTTTTTTTTTTTTTTTTTTTTCTTCCGCCTAATTTTGTTCTTGCGATAAACATTTGTTTCGCAATATGTCGCTTAGATATTTTGTATATGATATCGAACAGTTTATGCGCTTTTGAAATTTACCCTGCGTAAACGAATACTTTTCTTTGTAGGAGTTATCTCCCCAAACACTGTTTTCCTTGTTAGCGCATCTCCTTCGTAACAAAAAAAGATATCGACAAAATTCATTTTACAAATTGTTCGTTACATCCTCAGTAATTTTTGGCGTATTTGGATCGAAGCGATTCGAAGAAATTTTATAGGAGTTATCTATCTTTACGGAATAAATTTGTCGGTATGTTTTTTTAACTCATAAACCGTTAACCGTATAACCCTGGAATGTTTTTATTTGAGTCCCCTGATTCCTAACTTAGAAAATTAGGTCAAGGTCAAAGGTCAAGGTCATATTTTAGATTTTCATATGTCTTTGATTTCCCCTATAACTCTTGAACAGATATAGATACAAAAAAATTAAGCAGTGAAAAATGCTTGGTACTTCAAGGGGCAACTTTTTTACATTATGACTATATTGATTTTACCATCATGTAAGGGACATAACTCCCATCGATGGTTTTTAAAAAGCCATTTTTAGGCAAAACTCTTAAACAAAAGGTCCTTGACCCATAGGGTCTTTTGCAATGACCTTGTGGAGCAATGACCTTGACGAAGGTTACAAGTTCAAAGGTCAAGGTCATCAAATTATGTGGTTTTGGCACTATTTAAACAGTTTTATGTGTGTTTGAATTTCAACCAACCAACCAACCAACCAACCAATCAATCAATCAATCATGATCATGATCAATCAACCAATAATGATCATGATCAATCAATCAATCATGTTTCCGTCTCATGTGTTTCTTATAGGGTTCAACCAACCAACCAACCAACCAATCAATCAATCACTCACTCAATCAATCAATCAATCAATCAATCAATCATGATCATGATCAACCAATCATGTTTCCGTCTCATGTGTTTAATAAAGGGTCCAAGATCTTCTTTGTTTCTTTTTCCGTGTTTAAATTGACCCTATCCAACGTGTTTAACCAACCAACCAACCAACCAACCAACCAACTAATCAATCAATCAATCAATCAATCAATCAATCATGATCATGATCAATCAATCATGTTTCCGTCTCATGTGTTTAATATAGGGTCCAAGATCTTCTTTGTTTCTTTTTCCGTGTTTCAATTGACCCTATCCAACGTGTTTAACCAACCAACCAACCAACCAACCAACCAACCACCTAACCAACTAATCAACCAATCAATCAATCAATCAATCAATCAATCAATCTGTATGACTGTTTAATCATGACAATTTATTGAAGGAACAAACTCTCAATTATTCAAGAAAAATTGAAATTTAATATTGTTCTTACGTCACTTCTGAAAAAAAATCCACATGTTCTCTGAAACTACAAGTACAATCGACCTCAAAATTTGCAGTCAGCAGGGCATACATGTACTAAACGTTTATAAAAAAACTTGGTGCAGATATCTCTCAAAGCTTTTCCTAGAGAAAAGGAATGGCAATGCCGTAAAAATCGCTTGCTAGGTCCGTAAATCTCAGTAAAAACCTACAATAAAATGTCCGCTCCGAGTTTGAAATACTAATCTGTGTTACAAACAGGTGCTGAAAAATGTACATTATCAGAAAATAATCAATAAATGTGTTTTAAAGTTACACCGGATCAATTAAATCCAAAACATGCACTACTTGTGAACTGTCATCAAAATGTCAATTTCCTACAATGACAAAAGAAATTACATTGTGTACATTCCATCTCTATAGATGTTGTCTGTTTAACGTCCCCACCTAAAAAGAAATAAAAAGACTATCTTTTCGTTATTATAAACCCGTGTCACGTGATGTGGCGCGCGCGCTGTACCTAAAATAAAAGAAAAACTTTCCAAACTAAACATGAAACTTCTCCGGTAACAATAATATAGACCCCATACAGAAACAAACAAACAAACAAACAAACAAACAAACCCCCCCCCCCCCCCCCCCCCCCCCCAATTCAATTAATTTTAAGGGGGGAAAGACCCCCTACAATTGCTTTTTTAAAGCAATTGATTTATATTGTAAAAAACCTTTTTAACCATTCTGTTCCGTTAATATAAAAAAAAATCTCCCCGAGACCCCCTTTTGCCCCCCCCTTTTTTTTTAACTCTCCACTTACAACTGAATGTAGGTTGTGTGCTATCTATCCTATCAACGTAAAACGAACGACAACTCCAGTTTTTTCCATATTACTAGGTCTTTCCACTTTTCTGTGGAAAGCCTATTGTATTTGTTCTGATTATTAGGTCTTTCCACTTTTCTGTGGAAAGACCTATTGTTTTTCTTCTGATTATTTTTTTTTTTTTTTTTTTTTTTTTCTTCCGCCTAATTTTGTTCTTGCGATAAACATTTGTTTCGCAATATGTCGCTTAGATATTTTGTATATGATATCGAACAGTTTATGCGCTTTTGAAATTTACCCTGCGTAAACGAATACTTTTCTTTGTAGGAGTTATCTCCCCAAACACTGTTTTCCTTGTTAGCGCATCTCCTTCGTAACAAAAAAAGATATCGACAAAATTCATTTTACAAATTGTTCGTTACATCCTCAGTAATTTTTGGCGTATTTGGATCGAAGCGATTCGAAGAAATTTTATAGGAGTTATCTATCTTTACGGAATAAATTTGTCGGTATGTTTTTTTAACTCATAAACCGTTAACCGTATAACCCTGGAATGTTTTTATTTGAGTCCCCTGATTCCTAACTTAGAAAATTAGGTCAAGGTCAAAGGTCAAGGTCATATTTTAGATTTTCATATGTCTTTGATTTCCCCTATAACTCTTGAACAGATATAGATACAAAAAAATTAAGCAGTGAAAAATGCTTGGTACTTCAAGGGGCAACTTTTTTACATTATGACTATATTGATTTTACCATCATGTAAGGGACATAACTCCCATCGATGGTTTTTAAAAAGCCATTTTTAGGCAAAACTCTTAAACAAAAGGTCCTTGACCCATAGGGTCTTTTGCAATGACCTTGTGGAGCAATGACCTTGACGAAGGTTACAAGTTCAAAGGTCAAGGTCATCAAATTATGTGGTTTTGGCACTATTTAAACAGTTTTATGTGTGTTTGAATTTCAACCAACCAACCAACCAACCAACCAATCAATCAATCAATCATGATCATGATCAATCAACCAATAATGATCATGATCAATCAATCAATCATGTTTCCGTCTCATGTGTTTCTTATAGGGTTCAACCAACCAACCAACCAACCAATCAATCAATCACTCACTCAATCAATCAATCAATCAATCAATCAATCAATCATGATCATGATCAACCAATCATGTTTCCGTCTCATGTGTTTAATAAAGGGTCCAAGATCTTCTTTGTTTCTTTTTCCGTGTTTAAATTGACCCTATCCAACGTGTTTAACCAACCAACCAACCAACCAACCAACCAACTAATCAATCAATCAATCAATCAATCAATCAATCATGATCATGATCAATCAATCATGTTTCCGTCTCATGTGTTTAATATAGGGTCCAAGATCTTCTTTGTTTCTTTTTCCGTGTTTCAATTGACCCTATCCAACGTGTTTAACCAACCAACCAACCAACCAACCAACCAACCACCTAACCAACTAATCAACCAATCAATCAATCAATCAATCAATCAATCAATCTGTATGACTGTTTAATCATGACAATTTATTGAAGGAACAAACTCTCAATTATTCAAGAAAAATTGAAATTTAATATTGTTCTTACGTCACTTCTGAAAAAAAATCCACATGTTCTCTGAAACTACAAGTACAATCGACCTCAAAATTTGCAGTCAGCAGGGCATACATGTACTAAACGTTTATAAAAAAACTTGGTGCAGATATCTCTCAAAGCTTTTCCTAGAGAAAAGGAATGGCAATGCCGTAAAAATCGCTTGCTAGGTCCGTAAATCTCAGTAAAAACCTACAATAAAATGTCCGCTCCGAGTTTGAAATACTAATCTGTGTTACAAACAGGTGCTGAAAAATGTACATTATCAGAAAATAATCAATAAATGTGTTTTAAAGTTACACCGGATCAATTAAATCCAAAACATGCACTACTTGTGAACTGTCATCAAAATGTCAATTTCCTACAATGACAAAAGAAATTACATTGTGTACATTCCATCTCTATAGATGTTGTCTGTTTAACGTCCCCACCTAAAAAGAAATAAAAAGACTATCTTTTCGTTATTATAAACCCGTGTCACGTGATGTGGCGCGCGCGCTGTACCTAAAATAAAAGAAAAACTTTCCAAACTAAACATGAAACTTCTCCGGTAACAATAATATAGACCCCATACAGAAACAAACAAACAAACAAACAAACAAACAAACCCCCCCCCCCCCCCCCCAATTCAATTAATTTTAAGGGGGGAAAGACCCCCTACAATTGCTTTTTTAAAGCAATTGATTTATATTGTAAAAAACCTTTTTAACCATTCTGTTCCGTTAATATAAAAAAAAATCTCCCCGAGACCCCCTTTTGCCCCCCCCTTTTTTTTTAACTCTCCACTTACAACTGAATGTAGGTTGTGTGCTATCTATCCTATCAACGTAAAACGAACGACAACTCCAGTTTTTTCCATATTACTAGGTCTTTCCACTTTTCTGTGGAAAGCCTATTGTATTTGTTCTGATTATTAGGTCTTTCCACTTTTCTGTGGAAAGACCTATTGTTTTTCTTCTGATTATTTTTTTTTTTTTTTTTTTTTTTTTCTTCCGCCTAATTTTGTTCTTGCGATAAACATTTGTTTCGCAATATGTCGCTTAGATATTTTGTATATGATATCGAACAGTTTATGCGCTTTTGAAATTTACCCTGCGTAAACGAATACTTTTCTTTGTAGGAGTTATCTCCCCAAACACTGTTTTCCTTGTTAGCGCATCTCCTTCGTAACAAAAAAAGATATCGACAAAATTCATTTTACAAATTGTTCGTTACATCCTCAGTAATTTTTGGCGTATTTGGATCGAAGCGATTCGAAGAAATTTTATAGGAGTTATCTATCTTTACGGAATAAATTTGTCGGTATGTTTTTTTAACTCATAAACCGTTAACCGTATAACCCTGGAATGTTTTTATTTGAGTCCCCTGATTCCTAACTTAGAAAATTAGGTCAAGGTCAAAGGTCAAGGTCATATTTTAGATTTTCATATGTCTTTGATTTCCCCTATAACTCTTGAACAGATATAGATACAAAAAAATTAAGCAGTGAAAAATGCTTGGTACTTCAAGGGGCAACTTTTTTACATTATGACTATATTGATTTTACCATCATGTAAGGGACATAACTCCCATCGATGGTTTTTAAAAAGCCATTTTTAGGCAAAACTCTTAAACAAAAGGTCCTTGACCCATAGGGTCTTTTGCAATGACCTTGTGGAGCAATGACCTTGACGAAGGTTACAAGTTCAAAGGTCAAGGTCATCAAATTATGTGGTTTTGGCACTATTTAAACAGTTTTATGTGTGTTTGAATTTCAACCAACCAACCAACCAACCAACCAATCAATCAATCAATCATGATCATGATCAATCAACCAATAATGATCATGATCAATCAATCAATCATGTTTCCGTCTCATGTGTTTCTTATAGGGTTCAACCAACCAACCAACCAACCAATCAATCAATCACTCACTCAATCAATCAATCAATCAATCAATCAATCAATCATGATCATGATCAACCAATCATGTTTCCGTCTCATGTGTTTAATAAAGGGTCCAAGATCTTCTTTGTTTCTTTTTCCGTGTTTAAATTGACCCTATCCAACGTGTTTAACCAACCAACCAACCAACCAACCAACCAACTAATCAATCAATCAATCAATCAATCAATCAATCATGATCATGATCAATCAATCATGTTTCCGTCTCATGTGTTTAATATAGGGTCCAAGATCTTCTTTGTTTCTTTTTCCGTGTTTCAATTGACCCTATCCAACGTGTTTAACCAACCAACCAACCAACCAACCAACCAACCACCTAACCAACTAATCAACCAATCAATCAATCAATCAATCAATCAATCAATCTGTATGACTGTTTAATCATGACAATTTATTGAAGGAACAAACTCTCAATTATTCAAGAAAAATTGAAATTTAATATTGTTCTTACGTCACTTCTGAAAAAAAATCCACATGTTCTCTGAAACTACAAGTACAATCGACCTCAAAATTTGCAGTCAGCAGGGCATACATGTACTAAACGTTTATAAAAAAACTTGGTGCAGATATCTCTCAAAGCTTTTCCTAGAGAAAAGGAATGGCAATGCCGTAAAAATCGCTTGCTAGGTCCGTAAATCTCAGTAAAAACCTACAATAAAATGTCCGCTCCGAGTTTGAAATACTAATCTGTGTTACAAACAGGTGCTGAAAAATGTACATTATCAGAAAATAATCAATAAATGTGTTTTAAAGTTACACCGGATCAATTAAATCCAAAACATGCACTACTTGTGAACTGTCATCAAAATGTCAATTTCCTACAATGACAAAAGAAATTACATTGTGTACATTCCATCTCTATAGATGTTGTCTGTTTAACGTCCCCACCTAAAAAGAAATAAAAAGACTATCTTTTCGTTATTATAAACCCGTGTCACGTGATGTGGCGCGCGCGCTGTACCTAAAATAAAAGAAAAACTTTCCAAACTAAACATGAAACTTCTCCGGTAACAATAATATAGACCCCATACAGAAACAAACAAACAAACAAACAAACAAACAAACCCCCCCCCCCCCCCCCCCCCCAATTCAATTAATTTTAAGGGGGGAAAGACCCCCTACAATTGCTTTTTTAAAGCAATTGATTTATATTGTAAAAAACCTTTTTAACCATTCTGTTCCGTTAATATAAAAAAAAATCTCCCCGAGACCCCCTTTTGCCCCCCCCTTTTTTTTTAACTCTCCACTTACAACTGAATGTAGGTTGTGTGCTATCTATCCTATCAACGTAAAACGAACGACAACTCCAGTTTTTTCCATATTACTAGGTCTTTCCACTTTTCTGTGGAAAGCCTATTGTATTTGTTCTGATTATTAGGTCTTTCCACTTTTCTGTGGAAAGACCTATTGTTTTTCTTCTGATTATTTTTTTTTTTTTTTTTTTTTTTTTCTTCCGCCTAATTTTGTTCTTGCGATAAACATTTGTTTCGCAATATGTCGCTTAGATATTTTGTATATGATATCGAACAGTTTATGCGCTTTTGAAATTTACCCTGCGTAAACGAATACTTTTCTTTGTAGGAGTTATCTCCCCAAACACTGTTTTCCTTGTTAGCGCATCTCCTTCGTAACAAAAAAAGATATCGACAAAATTCATTTTACAAATTGTTCGTTACATCCTCAGTAATTTTTGGCGTATTTGGATCGAAGCGATTCGAAGAAATTTTATAGGAGTTATCTATCTTTACGGAATAAATTTGTCGGTATGTTTTTTTAACTCATAAACCGTTAACCGTATAACCCTGGAATGTTTTTATTTGAGTCCCCTGATTCCTAACTTAGAAAATTAGGTCAAGGTCAAAGGTCAAGGTCATATTTTAGATTTTCATATGTCTTTGATTTCCCCTATAACTCTTGAACAGATATAGATACAAAAAAATTAAGCAGTGAAAAATGCTTGGTACTTCAAGGGGCAACTTTTTTACATTATGACTATATTGATTTTACCATCATGTAAGGGACATAACTCCCATCGATGGTTTTTAAAAAGCCATTTTTAGGCAAAACTCTTAAACAAAAGGTCCTTGACCCATAGGGTCTTTTGCAATGACCTTGTGGAGCAATGACCTTGACGAAGGTTACAAGTTCAAAGGTCAAGGTCATCAAATTATGTGGTTTTGGCACTATTTAAACAGTTTTATGTGTGTTTGAATTTCAACCAACCAACCAACCAACCAACCAATCAATCAATCAATCATGATCATGATCAATCAACCAATAATGATCATGATCAATCAATCAATCATGTTTCCGTCTCATGTGTTTCTTATAGGGTTCAACCAACCAACCAACCAACCAATCAATCAATCACTCACTCAATCAATCAATCAATCAATCAATCAATCAATCATGATCATGATCAACCAATCATGTTTCCGTCTCATGTGTTTAATAAAGGGTCCAAGATCTTCTTTGTTTCTTTTTCCGTGTTTAAATTGACCCTATCCAACGTGTTTAACCAACCAACCAACCAACCAACCAACCAACTAATCAATCAATCAATCAATCAATCAATCAATCATGATCATGATCAATCAATCATGTTTCCGTCTCATGTGTTTAATATAGGGTCCAAGATCTTCTTTGTTTCTTTTTCCGTGTTTCAATTGACCCTATCCAACGTGTTTAACCAACCAACCAACCAACCAACCAACCAACCACCTAACCAACTAATCAACCAATCAATCAATCAATCAATCAATCAATCAATCTGTATGACTGTTTAATCATGACAATTTATTGAAGGAACAAACTCTCAATTATTCAAGAAAAATTGAAATTTAATATTGTTCTTACGTCACTTCTGAAAAAAAATCCACATGTTCTCTGAAACTACAAGTACAATCGACCTCAAAATTTGCAGTCAGCAGGGCATACATGTACTAAACGTTTATAAAAAAACTTGGTGCAGATATCTCTCAAAGCTTTTCCTAGAGAAAAGGAATGGCAATGCCGTAAAAATCGCTTGCTAGGTCCGTAAATCTCAGTAAAAACCTACAATAAAATGTCCGCTCCGAGTTTGAAATACTAATCTGTGTTACAAACAGGTGCTGAAAAATGTACATTATCAGAAAATAATCAATAAATGTGTTTTAAAGTTACACCGGATCAATTAAATCCAAAACATGCACTACTTGTGAACTGTCATCAAAATGTCAATTTCCTACAATGACAAAAGAAATTACATTGTGTACATTCCATCTCTATAGATGTTGTCTGTTTAACGTCCCCACCTAAAAAGAAATAAAAAGACTATCTTTTCGTTATTATAAACCCGTGTCACGTGATGTGGCGCGCGCGCTGTACCTAAAATAAAAGAAAAACTTTCCAAACTAAACATGAAACTTCTCCGGTAACAATAATATAGACCCCATACAGAAACAAACAAACAAACAAACAAACAAACAAACCCCCCCCCCCCCCCCCCAATTCAATTAATTTTAAGGGGGGAAAGACCCCCTACAATTGCTTTTTTAAAGCAATTGATTTATATTGTAAAAAACCTTTTTAACCATTCTGTTCCGTTAATATAAAAAAAAATCTCCCCGAGACCCCCTTTTGCCCCCCCCTTTTTTTTTAACTCTCCACTTACAACTGAATGTAGGTTGTGTGCTATCTATCCTATCAACGTAAAACGAACGACAACTCCAGTTTTTTCCATATTACTAGGTCTTTCCACTTTTCTGTGGAAAGCCTATTGTATTTGTTCTGATTATTAGGTCTTTCCACTTTTCTGTGGAAAGACCTATTGTTTTTCTTCTGATTATTTTTTTTTTTTTTTTTTTTTTTTTCTTCCGCCTAATTTTGTTCTTGCGATAAACATTTGTTTCGCAATATGTCGCTTAGATATTTTGTATATGATATCGAACAGTTTATGCGCTTTTGAAATTTACCCTGCGTAAACGAATACTTTTCTTTGTAGGAGTTATCTCCCCAAACACTGTTTTCCTTGTTAGCGCATCTCCTTCGTAACAAAAAAAGATATCGACAAAATTCATTTTACAAATTGTTCGTTACATCCTCAGTAATTTTTGGCGTATTTGGATCGAAGCGATTCGAAGAAATTTTATAGGAGTTATCTATCTTTACGGAATAAATTTGTCGGTATGTTTTTTTAACTCATAAACCGTTAACCGTATAACCCTGGAATGTTTTTATTTGAGTCCCCTGATTCCTAACTTAGAAAATTAGGTCAAGGTCAAAGGTCAAGGTCATATTTTAGATTTTCATATGTCTTTGATTTCCCCTATAACTCTTGAACAGATATAGATACAAAAAAATTAAGCAGTGAAAAATGCTTGGTACTTCAAGGGGCAACTTTTTTACATTATGACTATATTGATTTTACCATCATGTAAGGGACATAACTCCCATCGATGGTTTTTAAAAAGCCATTTTTAGGCAAAACTCTTAAACAAAAGGTCCTTGACCCATAGGGTCTTTTGCAATGACCTTGTGGAGCAATGACCTTGACGAAGGTTACAAGTTCAAAGGTCAAGGTCATCAAATTATGTGGTTTTGGCACTATTTAAACAGTTTTATGTGTGTTTGAATTTCAACCAACCAACCAACCAACCAACCAATCAATCAATCAATCATGATCATGATCAATCAACCAATAATGATCATGATCAATCAATCAATCATGTTTCCGTCTCATGTGTTTCTTATAGGGTTCAACCAACCAACCAACCAACCAATCAATCAATCACTCACTCAATCAATCAATCAATCAATCAATCAATCAATCATGATCATGATCAACCAATCATGTTTCCGTCTCATGTGTTTAATAAAGGGTCCAAGATCTTCTTTGTTTCTTTTTCCGTGTTTAAATTGACCCTATCCAACGTGTTTAACCAACCAACCAACCAACCAACCAACCAACTAATCAATCAATCAATCAATCAATCAATCAATCATGATCATGATCAATCAATCATGTTTCCGTCTCATGTGTTTAATATAGGGTCCAAGATCTTCTTTGTTTCTTTTTCCGTGTTTCAATTGACCCTATCCAACGTGTTTAACCAACCAACCAACCAACCAACCAACCAACCACCTAACCAACTAATCAACCAATCAATCAATCAATCAATCAATCAATCAATCTGTATGACTGTTTAATCATGACAATTTATTGAAGGAACAAACTCTCAATTATTCAAGAAAAATTGAAATTTAATATTGTTCTTACGTCACTTCTGAAAAAAAATCCACATGTTCTCTGAAACTACAAGTACAATCGACCTCAAAATTTGCAGTCAGCAGGGCATACATGTACTAAACGTTTATAAAAAAACTTGGTGCAGATATCTCTCAAAGCTTTTCCTAGAGAAAAGGAATGGCAATGCCGTAAAAATCGCTTGCTAGGTCCGTAAATCTCAGTAAAAACCTACAATAAAATGTCCGCTCCGAGTTTGAAATACTAATCTGTGTTACAAACAGGTGCTGAAAAATGTACATTATCAGAAAATAATCAATAAATGTGTTTTAAAGTTACACCGGATCAATTAAATCCAAAACATGCACTACTTGTGAACTGTCATCAAAATGTCAATTTCCTACAATGACAAAAGAAATTACATTGTGTACATTCCATCTCTATAGATGTTGTCTGTTTAACGTCCCCACCTAAAAAGAAATAAAAAGACTATCTTTTCGTTATTATAAACCCGTGTCACGTGATGTGGCGCGCGCGCTGTACCTAAAATAAAAGAAAAACTTTCCAAACTAAACATGAAACTTCTCCGGTAACAATAATATAGACCCCATACAGAAACAAACAAACAAACAAACAAACAAACAAACCCCCCCCCCCCCCCCCCCAATTCAATTAATTTTAAGGGGGGAAAGACCCCCTACAATTGCTTTTTTAAAGCAATTGATTTATATTGTAAAAAACCTTTTTAACCATTCTGTTCCGTTAATATAAAAAAAAATCTCCCCGAGACCCCCTTTTGCCCCCCCCTTTTTTTTTAACTCTCCACTTACAACTGAATGTAGGTTGTGTGCTATCTATCCTATCAACGTAAAACGAACGACAACTCCAGTTTTTTCCATATTACTAGGTCTTTCCACTTTTCTGTGGAAAGCCTATTGTATTTGTTCTGATTAT
>NC_086379.1:29274043-29491543 GCF_036588685.1 Mytilus trossulus
GATTTTTTCTTCACCAATTAATTTTTAAAGTCATATGAACACAAAAAACAGGTTTAGAAAAAAAGTTTAATTCTAGAAATTTTTGGCTCCTCAGAGGTGTACATCCTTAAGGGTGTTAGTTTATTTTTTCCCCATTTGTTCCTCTCATGCCATCACAGGATTAAGATAATTAATTTCCGGTATTTTAAAAGACTGTGTTTTTGTTGAAATTAATAAAAAAAAATATGTAGCCCAAAAAAAATAAAACCACCTAGTAATTGTGTCCGATACACAATAGGATATTCTTGAAAACTGGTTGTACTTTGCATGTTTTCTATCTATGGTAATGTGAATTTATTTATTTTCTGTGGGTTTTTTATGGTTCACCTATACCCGTAACATCCACAAAAATTGCTATCCAATAAATTATAATGAATCCTCAATGCTCCTTACCTTGTACTTTATTTGACCTTTTAACATTTTTTGATTTGAGCGTCACTGATGAGTCTTTTGTAGACGAAATGCACGTCTGGCGTAAATATAAAATTTTAATTCTGGTATCTATGATGAGTTTATACTCATTAATGGTATTTACTTACTGATAAAACTGTTGACTAATGGTGAGGTTTGTTAAATCTCCCAGAAGAATGTTTTGTAATTTAGTCAGGTCAGATTCACTCATTTCACTCAAGCTTGTAGTCAGACTCTGAATCTGAGTGATGAATGTATTCAGTAGCTCAGACATTGAGGTATTACTGTAGCTGTTTTGCACCTGAAAAACATTCAAAGGTAAATCCTTCTTAAAGCCTGCATTTTCATGTTAATGATTTTTCATAATTTCTTAAAAATATATTCAGATTTCCTTTCTTTTAATTCTAAATGATTTTTTTGTACATATTTTAATCAAATTTTATTTTCTTTTCTTATATCGGTCATGTTTGTTCCTGTTTGAATATACAAAATGTTTGAACAAAGAAATGGCTTAAAAACTTTATTTCACAATATTTAATATTTACAGAAGGCAATAAAGAATTCATAGTTTACACACATAACAAAACACAAACTTAATCTGTATGCACTAAGTTGAATGCATGTAATTTTGTTGTAACTCATTCAAAAATAAATTTTGTTGTAACTGATTCAGAAATGGAGTTATTTTTGAAGATTCAAAATTGTTTTCAGACGCTCATTTGCTTGGAATTTTGACTCATCTTCAGTTATATGAACAAGTCTATAGAAACATACCATGTTTGTCAACAGGAAATATCCATAATATTCTGGGAATCCTGTATCCACAAGTCTTCTGTTCCAGTCTTTAGGATCCTGTCTACACAAAGCATTATAAACTTTCTCAGTAAAATCTGAGCCAGCAGACATCTGTATCTGATCCTGATCACATATCTTACTTTGTAATTCTGGATCTTTGCCAAGTTGAGCTACCTAAGTTTCAAAAAAATATATAGAATAATTTAGAAATGATTTTCTGGTATAAAGTAACTTGCTGTAAAAAAGCTAGGCATTTTGATCACTTTAACCTGTTAAATGAGATTTTTTCAACATAATGTACCCTAATTAGCTCATAAGATATCAAAATCAAAATTATATAAGTCTTTTTTCACATTTTTTTATATATAAAGTGTACAATTAATACATGGAAGTTTTCTAAACAAAAATAGACTTACAAGGTCATCATAAGAAGCATTTTTCTGAATGACACTCAGATGTGAGTCTAGTGACAGCATGGCATTCCATAAATTCTGGATAGCTCCATTACTGTTTGAAGGAGAATCTAAAACACAATAAGTTTTCTGTAATTATATGCTTGACTCAGCTCTTTTCAACAATGATGGAAAAATTCAACTATTCCTTTAATAACAAATGACAAGTTCAGGTCAACAGATGCTTTAAGTTTACTATGAGTAAACATGTTGTTCTCATGTTGTGCTGTTACACCAGTAAGTAAGTAAGTAAGTAAATTTTATTTAGAGTCAGCATATATATACATTATAACATAGAAGACATGAGCTCTGGTGAGCTCTTTAACCGACTATCACATAAAAAATCATGCAGCATCATGCAAATACTACCATATAAAACATGCAATATAATGAAAGCAAACTTCTATTTGATTTGTGAGCCTCCAGAGTCAAAGCTCATGTGTGTGGCAAGCGCCTCTATGTGCATTGAAACGGGGGAATCAGCAAATCACTTGAAGATCATAAAGTATAACAAACTAAAAGCAAACAAACAATAAATAAATAAAAAACACTGTCCCAGGTTAGGGAGGATTGGGCACACAAAAGAATGTTTGTGTATGCCACATTCTGTATGGTGGATAATTGTTCAATTGGCAATCAGACCACATATCCTTTTTGACACTTTTTTGTGTTTTAAACATTATAAATATGTTGTTACATTGGGCTTTTTTTTTTTTTTTTTTAAATCCTCTTCTTTTTTGATGTAGGTTTGATGCCCTGTAAAATCCTGATCAGGATGTCTGAAAATATTGGAATTGTTCAAAAGTGAATATTTATGTCAAAGTTATTAAATCTTTCTTTATGAAACTAATTCCTTACTTTTCAGACTACCAATAACAGCATTCATCTGAGTGTACACTTCTTGCCATGTGAGGTAGTATGGGTAAATACTGGTATCTACTGGAATGTTCAACAAAGAGCTCAAGGAACCAGTTAGAGCAAATATCCTGCAAAAAGATGTAATGTTGTTGTCATGATTATATTAAGGACATTTAGACTAAAAGAACAAATCTTATAGAAGTGAAAACAGTAACATATTTTTTTTACTTATAACATAAATGATGAAATTATATGAATTTTCAATCAATAAAGGTATAGCATTGAATAGATTTTATCCGTGTCAGATCTGTTTTCATAAATTCCAGAACATAGAAAAATGTCAATTAAAGTTAGAAATGTATGTAACAAAAACATTTGCCCAAGTATATACAGTCTAAACTGAATAAACCAATTCAGTTCATGCAGAATACCATTAGGTAAATTCATAATATACAAATAATATACAAAAAACTTACGTCTGCGGAGATTGGAACATTCCCTCTAATGATTTCATTAACAGAGATACATCTAGCATGGTTGTTAAACTGTTGTCTACATTTGGTGGTTGTTGTATCAGTGCAGTCAACAACACAGTGAAGTTGTTTATGTTTTGTTGTATGTTCATCCAATCAACAGCACTTGAAGAGTTACTATTCCAGATTTCCTCAATCTTCAAATAAAAATTTCAACAAAAGTTGCAATTTTAAAAAACTTGTCTTTACTATACATAATCTATGAAACAGAAAATCTTTCTTTATTAACTGAATTAAATATCATTTGTGAAAGTTAAACAAGAGGCTCTCAAGAGCCTGAATCACTCACCTTTATTTTTTTGGTTAAATCTCTCATCAATGATTATTTTGGCTTTTCAATTTATTTAAATGTTCTTTGAATCGTCCTATTTTCTTCAAAAGCAATAAAAAAAATCATTTTCTCCTATGTTCTATTTTAGCCATGAGCTATGTTTCTTGACATACAAGAAAATAAAATATAAAATTTATACTAGATACTCTGAAACTCATTTAGCCTAAGTTTGGCTGAAATTGATACAGCAGTTTCAAAGGAGAAGATTTTTTAAAGTAAGTCAACATGATGAACACATTGTGAAAAAAGTCTTTAAAGGGCAATAACTCCTTAAGGGGTCAATTGACAATTTTGGTCAAATTGACTTATTTGTAGATCTTACTTTGCTTAACATTTTTGCTATTAACAGCTTATCTATAATTATATTCAAGATAATAGCCAAAAACTGCAAAATTTCTTTAAAATCATCAATTCAGGGGCATTATACCTGAAAAACCAGTTACCCAATTCGGCTGAAAATTTCAGGACAGGTAGACCTTGACCTTATCAAATACTTTAACTTCTTGTCTTATTTGCTCTAAATGCTGGAGTTTTTGAGATATAAGCCAAAAACTGCATTTTACCCTGTGTTCTATTTTTAGCCATGACGGCCATATTTTTTGAAGAAATAGAAAATAAAACACAAACTTTATTTTATATACCCTACTGATCATTCAGTTGAAGTTTGGTTGAATTTAGTTGAGTAGTTTTAGAGAATAAGATTTTTTAAAGTTAGCAAATATGATGAACAAATTGTGAAAAATTGTCATTAAAGGACAATAACCCCTTAAGGGGTCAATTGAAAATTTTTGTCATATTAACTTATTTGTAGATCTTACTTTGCTGATCATTTTTGCTGTTTACAGTTTATCTTTATCTATAATAATATTCAAGATAATGACCAAAAACTGCAAAATTTCCTTAAAATTCCCAATTAAGTGGCAGCAACCCAACAATGGGTTGTTTGATTCATCTGAAAATTTCAGGGCTGATAAATCTTGACCTAATGAACATTTTTACCCCATGTCAGATTTGCTCTAAATGCTTTCGTTTTTGAGATATAAGCCAAAAACTGCATTTGACCCCTATGTTCTATTTTAAGTAACTGCAGCCATGTTTTTTGAAGGATCAAAAATCGAAGCACAAACTTTGTGCAGGATAATCTAAGGAACAATCATGCTAAGTTTCATCCAAATCCATTCAGTAGTTTCAGAGGAGAAGATGTTAGAAAAATTGTTAACGACGACAGACGACAACAACGACTGACACCAAGTGATGAGAAAAGCTCACATTTCCTTTTAGGAAAGGTGAGCTAAAAAAAACCAGTCAAAACCTTCGTTTCATCAATTACTTTGGATTCGTTTATTTTCGTTGGTATCAATTTTCGTGGATTAAGGAAAACTAACATGTTTGAGGATATCTAATTTCGTGGTTTTGCGGAGGTCTCCATACAACCCTATATAGAAAATTTGTTATGTGTTATTATTTTGGTTGTTTCCCTTTACCCACGAAAATTGGTCTCCAACAAATAATAATGAATCCATGATACATTAAAATGTCTTGTTCCCGGGTATGTAGTAAAAAGAACCAGAAGAGTGAACTCCAACTGAAAATGTAGTCAATTCAGTCAGTGCATACCTGTTTTTGTAGTTGTTGTGATTGACTCTGGTCCATCAACACTTGAAGGAAGGCTTCTGGGTATATACACATGACCTTCCCCAGATCTGCTGCTATAGGGGAGATAACTCCTTCAGGTGTGATGTAATCTGCTAAGGTTTTATTTTCACAGAGGTGTGTGAATAAGGTTGAGGTTGATATGACTTCTGAAAGCTGAAATAACGAAAAAAGAAAAGATTAAATACTTTAAAACTATTTACACTTACCAAATATTATGTAGTCTTTTTGCAAAAATAAAAAAATATTTCATGAAAAATTCAAAATCAATACCAAGGACTTTTGAGTAAACCGACATGTAGGTAATAAAAATTAAAAAGAAATATAGCCTTAATAAAAATATTGTTTTTTTTTTAAATTTGAAATGTTAAAACTCATGGGCACATATTAAACCGAGTTCATACAAAAGAAGTGATAAAAATCTTTCAAATATTTAAGTTAAACTTACCTTTGAAATATCAATATTGTTAGACTCAACAGCTTGTGTTCCATTATTTGCAATGTTAAAAATGGACTGGAATATATCAACTAGCTCTGTTGAATTCTTAAGTAGAGTTGAAAGACTAACAGTTCCTAGAAACAGACAAGATATTTTATTTCAGTCAAAGTATTGTTTTTAGAGAAAAATTAAACAGTAAAAAATCATAATTAAGGTCATGATTTCTTCTGACTAAATGTGATGTATTGACACAAAATCTGTTGGAGGTGTGCTTGATTGATATTTCAAAATTGGAAAACCGGGTTCCAAATTTTAGTTTGTTCTTAACAATGTTTTGCTGTTATACCACTGTCCCAGGTTATGGGGAGGGTTAGGGTTTATAACCCTGTATTATTCTTTACGCGCCTGTGCCAAGCCAGGAGCTTGTAATCACAATTGCTGTCTGCCATAACAGCTTTTTTTATTTTTTACATTTCAACCAGTCATTTGTCAAAGGTGTCAATATATTCCTGTATTAATTGTACAAACCTTGCATATGCATCAGCCTGCTGTTGATTTCCTTCAGGATAACATTAAAGGTTTGTGTAGCCTTAACCAATGTTTCATCAGCTGTAGGCAACAAAGGAAGGAACATTGATGTCCTGAAGTTTCAAAAAATAATTTTATTTTAATAATAATAAGTATTTAAATAACTATAAAATGTCTTTCAATAAACAAGTGTTTTGATAATCAATAAAGATTTTTAATAAATGATTATAAAAATAAATAGTTAAATCAGAAATAATTTATGCAGATGCAGATGCTATTTTTTCTGAAACACTGAGTATTTCTGTTTGTATCCATCTGATGAGTTAAGCCTTTATCATCTGATTTTTATAGTTTGTTCATATGTTGTACTGTTACACCACTGTCCCAGGTTTTGGGAAAAGTTGGGATCCTGCTGACTTGTTTAACCCCGCCATATTATTTATGTATGTGCCTGTCCCAAGTCAGGAGTCAGTAATTCAGTGAATATCTTTTGTTGAAGTGTTACATATTTGTTTTTCGTTCATTTTTATACATAAATTAGTCTGTTAGTTTTCTCGTATTAATTGTTTTGCATTTGTCATTTTGGGGCCTTTTATAGCTGACTATGCAGTATGGGCCTTGCTCATTCTTAAAGGCCGTACAATGACCTATAGTGGTAATTTCTGTGTCATGTGGTCTTTTGGGGAGAGTTGTCTGATTAGCAATCATACCACATCTTCTTTTTTATATTTCTAAATTTGTAAAAAATAAAATATTTCTTATTATCAACTCTGTGGATTTTTCTAAGTAATCATTCAATAGGCTATTATTGTCTAGGTGATTCTTACCAATCTGTCAATTTCTGTCCTAGTTGTTGTTGAAGCATCATTCCTAATCTTTCAAACACGCTTGAAAATGATGTGACATTAAACACACTGCTGACATCTGGTGTCTGTTGAATCATGTTGTTTATAATGCCTGATAGTTCCACCAGATTTGGGTAAAGTGTTGATATGTTCAAAATTCCTTTGTTCATTTCTTCAGTCAATGCAGCAAGCTATATTAACAAAAAAAAATAGTTCTCCATGAATAATTATATGTCTACAGTATCTCCTCTATCAAGAAAAGAGTATAGAACGACATTCCTAATTTGATATGTTCATCTTGTTTTCATAGTGCAAGTACTGTTGAGGTGGGGACACTGAGGGGATCATGTCCCCACAACCCTCTTTTTTATAAAATTTTCCCAATTCCACTTTTCTCCTTCTATTTCCAAGATCACACTTTTTAACTCCCCTTTATCCCACATCCAAAATTTTCCCCTATATCCCACATCCAATTTTTTTTTTTTAAACCAAAAAATAAATGAAGAATGTGTTCATAGGACACAAATGATGCCCTTGCTTGCCTACAAGGTTATAAAGGGACATAACTAGAGAACTGCAACCATGATGCCACTTTTTCAACTTTATCTGTATATTATGTGTACAAGTTTTAATACATTTGGTTGAGGAAAACTAAAGTTAGAAAATTCAGCATTGTTTCCATCATAAAGGGGCATAACTTAGAGACAGCAAAAGTGACAAAAATCCAAATTCAAACTTGATCTGTGTTTTGTGATTATTAACATGGTGCAATATTTTCGTCATTTTTGCAATTGGTTGAGGCAAAGTTTTAAAGTAAACAAAAAAATAATTTTGGGACATACAAAAGGATGTATGGATGGACAAGGGTAACACTTATTATTGTCCCCATTTACCTGCTGTTGGAAAAGATAACTGTTGACAAATCCTGACATTGCTTCTTGTACAATTGTGCTTTCATTTAAGGCACAAACTGTCTCCCATATTTTTTTAACAGCAGTCATATTGCCACTGGTAACAACATCTTCCCAGAATTGTTGAGTACAAATGGACGCTGAATTATTCGTTAGTAATTCAGACATCTACAAAATAAAAGTCATATTACTTTACTGTTGTAAAAACTGTGATGATAGTTGGATGGAAATTTGAACAGATGATGGTCTAATGGCTGACATCACTGATTAGCAAATGCCTAGTAAACTATATTAACAAATGGCCTGTTCATACCAGAATTTTTAAACAACTATAACATGTAGGTTTCCGTGACTCAATGTTGTTTTTCAATATTAAACTCTAAAATTTGGTACTCCCCTATTCATAAAGAAACATAAGTGACATGATTAAAGATGTAAAATAGTGAAACAACATTTCTGGTATTTGAGAAAAGTAAAGTATACCTTCCCAGACTAATAATTTACCTTTTGCGTATCAATTTGAGCATCAAAGAGTTCATCAATCCATGAAGGATCTTGGAGCAACATATTGACTGCCTTACCAACGTTAGACCCATACAACAGAGTTGACACATTCATTGGTTTATCTGTAAATATCAAAATTTCATCAAGTTTCATCCTTCTTTCATAGGTTTATTAAGGTGGTACCCAACACTTTCACTAAAATTAATTTGGCTGCTTTAATTTAATTTTCATAAAATTTTGTCAAAGTATTTACTTCATGTACTTTGAGACTTAAATAAATAATATAACAAATTTTGAAAATTTTGAACCAACCGTTTTGACAGAAATATTACACTGGTTATATAGCAATTTGACAAACTCCAATTTTGATCATTGAGAACTTAATGTTCATAACGTAATTGAAACATTTAGCTGACTTTACAGAGTTATCTCCCTGTAGTGTTAGGTCCCACCTTAAACAAGTCATAAAACTAAAATGCTAAAATGCTGGTTGTCTTATAATTGAGATAAGTGATAGATAATCAGATAATTTTATTAATTTCAAAATTGATATTTTTCATGTATAAAAATACTTCTTTTAACAGAATACAATTGTATGCTTAGAAATCAATGGACAAAATATCCTTTAACTAAACAGTTCTTATAAAACTATATCAAAATATATGTCTGTATAATTACAACACATAACAAGCATCTTCAAGTGAATTCTGAGTACAGTAAACTAATATACTTACATGTTAAATCCGTCAGTTGTCTATTGAATATTGATATCCATATATTGGAAGCAGCTAAGACGTAAACAGGAAGTCTACCGCTAGGGTCACTAATATTTATCAAAGAACTCAACACATTTTCTACCCTGTAATACAACATAAGACATAAGCGGTCAAAAATGAAAAAAACAACTTTACAAGTTAGTTACCATGATGGTTCAATTTATTCTCAAACATACATAAGTGCTTTTTAAAATATTTGTAAGAATTGCCCTCCTTGCAAAGATCACTTCTACTAGATGTATATTTCACTACTAAACAAGAAATCAACTTGAAAAATGTCCACAAGTCTCTTTATAGAAAATGTAATTATAGATATGTATTAAATGGGAACTTTTCCTAGCACCAGTTGTAAATTTCATGCTTACAACGATATACCAGCATATACCTACACAGCCAGCAAACAGTTAGGTTTAACCAATGAAACATAAATGACAAAGGCTGAATTAAGCTTTGACCAATCAGAATAAAGATAACACTTACAGTTTGGTATACATATCTGGATATGGTCCTTGTAGTTTTTCTGATTCTGTCTGAAGAGCTGTCATAAACGCTGTCATGTTGACATCAAATATTTTATCAAGGTCAACACCACTAAAATCAGCAGTCGTCACATTGTACAACTTCATCAAGTTTGCTGTTAATTTTTCAATATCCCCTGAGAAGGTCTGTATATTAAATGAAGCACTCATATTTGCAATCTGAAAACAAAAATACAAATAAATTTGAGAATGGAAATGTAGAATGTTTCAAAGAGTCAACATCCCGGCCAAAGTGCAGATTTTTTTTAGTATAAGTGTCTTCTTAAACATTATGACAGACAAAAGTTTAATTATTTTGCATGCCAATTTTTGACTGGATGTTTGTTTATTAAATTTCAGTTGAAACATTTCACTTATAGCAAAATCAATGTTGCATCTTTAATATAGCTTATATAAAACCATTGCAGCAAAAGTTTTATTGTTAAATATAAAAAGACATTATTATCATCTTAAAAGTATCAAACAAAAAACAACATGTTATTTTCATCAATTTCTCTATCTGATATCCACAGTGTATGAAGCATCATTTTTTTTCTTCAATTTATAAAGTTACAATGTAAACATTTCAAAAGTATGGAGTTAATTCAAAGCGCATAATAATCTTGTGTGGAAATATTTTTCTATCTTACCAGTGGTAAAACTGTCTGTAGCTGCAACTGTTCTGACAACATAACTAAGACATCTGTATTGTTGCTCTGACATAATGGTGTAATTATTTTAGACAGGTTTAGAGATGGAGGGAAATCAAATATGTCATGCCATTGTTGTTGATCACACAGGAAGTATTCTAAAGCAGTACCATCTCCTAAAATGCTTAAAAACTGACTGATCTGGAAAACAAAATACAAGAATTTAGATATTTGAATAATCAGCTCCGTTTTTGTTCACATTTGCTTCTTCCATTGACCACTCTTATCTAATGAGTATGCTTTTGAAATGGTCAACTAATTTTGTGCATCTTTCAGTTCTTTTTCTTTGTATAAATCAATATGTTGCTAAGTTTTTTAGTTTTCAATGTTGTGCATTGTATACCAATTGTTTTGATTATTTTTTAGTTTGCTTTTTTTTGCCATGGAATTGTCTTTTTGTTTTTAACTAATATGTTTGCCTAATGATATCTTTTATCTCCCTTTTCAAAGATAAAATTATAATAAACCTTTCAATACATGTAAACATTCTTATTTCTGATCGCATTCTTGAGGATTGCCATTGATGTACACCCTTCATCAATTTTTATTCATATTCCTTTAAAAATTTTAAAATACCATCTAAATGAACATACCTTGTCTGCTCTAAGATATCCATTAAATAATCCATTCACAGAATCAGAACTTAAGTCAATAGATTTCAGCAAAGCTGTCACAACGCTGGTATTCCTTACAATGGCACCAAAATCAATTTTATTTCCTGGTGTCAAAATCTTATCCATAATAACGTTTGTCAGCTGCGTTGCCAACTGCATATTTTTAAAGATTGAATCAAGTTCACCCCAAGTTTCAGAACTAGTGCTGTTCACTTGTGTACCCAATTGTGAAAACAAAGATAAATAATTCCATAAAAAGTCAGTATTATTATATGATGATAAAGTAGTCAATGTTTTAGAAAGGTCAAATTTTATTTTATCAGATGAAATCATTTGCATTATGGTCTCAGACAATTTCATAGAATTTTTAATGATATTTGCCCAGTCTGGTAAATTTGTTGCATTTTCCATGGCACTCATGTAGTCTGAAATCTTCAATTTATTCATCAAATCTTCCAAAATCTCAGAAGTGTTTCCAGAGCAAAGTTTACTAGGTGTATCAGCATTCACAACAAATATAATATGCCAGTGCTTTTCCTCTTCACAGAAGTATTTGTACGGGTCTGTTAGTGACATCAGTTTAAAAAATTCCTCTGGATTCTTCATAGGCGACATAAAGAGTTCGTTCAAGACACTATCATTTATTTTTAGAGTTGTGTAAATGTCAGATAGAGCTGGAATGGACCTGAACATATTATCCAAAGTCAGTGTAGTTGAATTAACTGCTTGAAGATTATCTAATAGCAGTTGTAGATAGGTGTCCAGCATATGTCCCATGGATAAAAATGGCTCTTCAGTTAACATTGGCTGTAGAGAATTCATGAAATTAAGAAGCCTGAAATTTAAATAAAAAATCACTCCTAACATTATTTTGAAATCAGAAGAAAAATAATAAAATTTTAACATATACCACAAATTTCCACATCAATTTTTTTTCCAGCTACTTGTTTAAAAAATTGAATAATTTAGAGAAGAAAATTCTGACAGCAAAATCTCAGATTTTAAGATCTTTTAAATAAGGACATTTATTTTACTTGTTAAACCCTTTCCAGGATGAGGATTTTAGAAACTCATTATTTTGAAACCTTTATGCCACTTTTCCTTAATATCAAATAACATTTCACAGATCATTTTTTAATCTATAGTTTAATTTTCAATTAAGGATATTCATTTTTAAATTCAAATAAATAAACAAGTTCTTACTCTGCAGCAATATCCTGTTGATCTTGTCTGCTCTGTGTATACTGTACAAGCAGGTTCATCCAATAAGATTCATTCATCCAAGTGTTAGGCAACTCCAACATAGGTGGATGTTCTATAAGAGCTGTCATCTGATTGGTCAAGGTTTGATCAATGCCTAGAAACTTGGAAATGATATCCCAACCAATCTCAGACGTATTACTGAAAGCCTGAAATAAATATTTTGATCAAATGCTTTCACATTATGTGCATAATATAAAATGATATATACAGCATGGTGTGATAGAAATAAGACAGCTATTTTGATCATAGCAAATACTTTCATTGAAAGTGTGTGAGAAATAAAAACCTTTTTAGGTCAAATAATTTGTGTTATGTATTTCACTTAACAAATTCACTTTATCCCAATAAATTTTTTGTATGTGCATGGAAAGTGGGTCATGGTTCTTTGTGTCTAAATATCAAATTATTCTCTATAAATATCAAATTTTTGAAATCTCTATGTGTTTAGGAAATCCTGCCCACATAACCTATCATTATCTGATAACAATTTGTTATATTCTTGTTGATATCAATGGTATATACTGGACAGTCCAGCTTCCTAAAGATAAAATTGCTCATCATTATCTTCTCTGATGTTATGAAAGTTTTCCATCAAATCCCTCCCCCCCCCCCCCAAAAAAAAAGTAACAGAATGGACTTACCTCAGTGATAGCTGATTCAACAGATTCCATTTCATGGCTAATTTCTGAAGCTATTTTCATTAGGTCTAATGCACAGAAGTCTGTTTTAAGTTGTTTTATGTCCAAGCTGATATAACTTGGCACAGTGAAGTAATGTGAAAAGTTCCCAGTATAACACAGTGACATCATAACTGCTGTGATATTTTCATTGGCAAACAGTGAAGTCATCTGAAATATGATAAATGCAGGTTAATTTTGAGAATCAGTATTTTAGTGCAAACATGCGATAGCGTGCGACTTTTTCACTTTTTTTCTATGGTATGCAAATTATTTTTTTTATAAAAGAAAAATACCAGTCTTAGTTGCAAAATACACTGTTGGATTCACATACCTGTACATGATTCACATATCCTTCACATAAATGTGTTGGACTTGCATAAATGTAAAGGATTCACATAGATGTGCAGTATTCACATTGTATTCACATCTGTGTAACATGCACATGAAAAAAAATCTGTTTCATTGATAATACTGTAATGTAAAATAGTTAATGCAGTAAAACGTTGAAATCTAATTATTAATGAATCTAAATAGAAGACAAAGGGCCATGAACCTAACTTATCCTTTAGTTAAGTTTTCAAATCCAATTATATATTACCTGTGGAGTGTTGACAGAATTTAAGACAGTTTCTAAAACACCAGGTCTGATAAACAATTCCCAGAGTTTGATCATTTCTGTAGCATTACCAAACAAATCTCCCATCATTAGCACTGTCTCTGAAATGATAAATTCACAAGGGTGTATATCATTTACTTTTATTTACTTTACAACTAAATGACAAATAATCAAAACAGCTCATATAAACGAGTTGGTAAAGGACTATTTCATGTTGTAATATATCAGGTCAGAACTATCTGGTATGGGTTTTGCTCATTGTTTATGTTCCACAGTGACCTATAAATGTTAACATTCTATGTAATTTGGTCTACAACAGCTTCTTATTTAAACCAGTTTTTCTGACTATGCTTAGAAACTTGTATAAATATTCATTGCTTTGGGTTATTTTTATGGTCTTGATGATTTTTTGTTTTTTTTGATTTTTCTTTAACATTGTTAAAAAATATTGTTTTCCTTTGTCTTAAATATTATTTAAGACATGACAGTACCAATCTCACTGTCGGTTACATCAATGAATCAACTCACTATTTTCAATTCTTCTGATAAATTGTTTGAAGTTTATGTAGAAAGCTTTATATGTCTGTATGGATTATTTAAAAAAAACAGGTTCTTTATACAAACTAAAGTATATAAGCTGTAAGATGTTGGTAATATATTTAAAAATGAACTCACTATTCTCTATCCTACTGATAAAATGTTGAAAGATTATGTAGAAAGCTTTATATGTCTGTATAGATTGTTTAAATACTGGATCACTGTCTACCATTGTTTGTATTAGCCCTTGCAGATTAGTTGCATTACTGGTTGACTGAAGTACACTAGGTAACGATGTTGACAACCTGAAGAAAAAAAAAAAAACATTAAAAAATAATTTATGTCCATAAAATAGCTTTGTAAAAATCAGACCAAAGCACCTTTACATTACTACAGATTTATCAAATATACAATGCCTACCTATTTTATCTCCTCAGGATGAAAAGGCTTGATATTTACCTAAAATTGCCAGAGTATAGCAAAAGCAATCAACCATATTTTGAAAAGCTGCAGTCACAATCTGAATAGGTTTTACCCTTTTACAAAAATTGTTTAACAGATGGCAAAGTTTTGTATCAACTCATTATTTTGTATTAAAGAGAAAAATTTAATTCCAAACTTCAAGGCATATTTCAAAAAGATGAATTCTATAAAAACTGACAAAATCAAAGTCAAACAAGTGAAAAACAAATGTCATAATATTTTCTTGGTCCAGGTTTTATCCGTAGGAAATAGTGGGTTAAACCTGGTTTTATAGCTAGGTAAACCCATACTTGTACATTCAATATTAAACTTACTGCATAAGTCTTGCTGGATCACTTATTATAGAATTTAACATCTCAGATGCATCAATCCAATGCTGCATATTTAAGAACTTTGGTAGTGTGTAGTTACCAAGACCACTATTTGTTGTCTTTTCTATATATCCCATCAACAAGTTTGAAAGTTGTTTAAACTGTGCAACAAGTTCTGTTGTGTTGACTATGTGTAGTGAGCCACTGGTGTTTGAAAACTGCAAGAAAAAGTTATAATCAGCAACACATTTTGAAGTTTTGTATCAAAATCAAACACATTTTATCTGCCATCAGCCAATCAAAACCACCTGTAAAGTTTTTAATACACATCTTTTCATAACATTATTTTTTACATTTCCATTTGTTTAAATCTGTGAATTTCCAATCATCCTGCATTAGAAACATCCACTTCCATTGTCTAACTTCTAAACTAGAAAATTCCCCCTGAAATTATTAATTTCCACCCTTCTTTCCATGAAAGGCAGTTAAACTATTCATGTATCATGACTTTTTCAGAAAAGAACAAAAGACATTTTTTGGCATATTCATACTTATCCCTTTGGCTTTTTTTTTTTAACAATTCTGATAACATACACAAAATAAAGTAAAACAACAGTCTTAACAATTAGTTATGTCCCTGCCATGATTGTAGATAAACTTATCACATAACTATGTATATTTTGTACATGTAAAAATAAATCAATCTTACCAATTGTTCTATTTCAGGTACAGCATTATATTCAGTAGCTTCTAGCATAAGTCTCGTCAAGTTCAGATTACAGAGGGCAGATTGAAATCCAGATATACTAAAATTGGATCCTGGAACATCAAACAGGGGATCAGTCATATCACAGAACTGGTCCCAACTCTGTAAATTTACCAGTAAGCTTGAAATCTGAAAATAAAAAAGAGATAAAGTAATAACTGCTTTCTGATTGTTTCTTTTCAATCTGTTTCTTATCAATATCAGCTTTATAAAAAAAAATCTTCATACAAATGTAGATCTCTGATCCCTTCTTAATATATATGTATATAGATTGTTTAACTTTTTTTTAATATAAATGAGAGCAAAAAGATTTTTCAAGTTCACCTACCTTATTAGAATGATAAATACTGTTAAACACCCAGACTTGATATAATTGTGGTAAATCATCCATTAATGCTGTAACTTTCTCCATCTCAGGATAACCATTAAACAGAGAGGTGAAATCATTTACACCTGAAATTAGATGTTTTCAAAATGTTATGCATTTATGATGTACCAATAGATTTCCAATATCATGTTATACTTGATATTGCAAACTTCTTTACTCTAGTTACTAAGAATCTACTACTGAAAATTTTATAAAATTGGATCAATAACTCAAGATGCCACACATTGCTTTTCATTAATTAACAAGCAGAATCTATACTTACAGGGGCCGATCCAGCCATTTTAAAAAGGGGGGTTCCCAACCCAGGACAAAGGGGGTGTTCCAACTATATGTCCCCATTCAAATGCATTCATCGGTCAAAAAAAGGGGAATTCCAAACCCGGGAACCCTCCCCCTGGATCCGCCACTGACTTATTTAGAAAAAATTGCTACTGGCAAGTGAATGGTTAAAACTTTTTCAATATCATTTTCAGGAATTCTCAAATTCTAGTGTCAGAGTCTTCCCATTGTTTTGGGTTGCTTTCTAACTTGCTATGAGGTAGCTTTTCAAATTTATAACTATTAATCAACATGTAGTTCAACTTACTAGTACTTTGGTTGAATCTGTTCAATATGACTTTCATATATACACTGACATAGTTCAAAATAGCATTGAATTCTGGGACTGAGGCCAGAGTACTCAAGGCAGCTTCTTGTGACTTTTGTGAAAAACTGGTGAGTGTCCTAAGGAAAAGAAAAGTACTAGCTAAGATATCATATCACATATCATAAATAAAATATTTAAAAGAAGAAAAAGATTGTAAACCATTAAAAAAAACACAGCAAGCATTGCCTGATCTAGCACTCGTGTGAAGCTAAATTTTATGTAGATCTTCAAAAAACTAAAAATTCAAAAATTGCAATACAAATAAAACCTATTTTACATAAATGTAAGATTTTTGTAATATTTAACCTGTTTAGATTTTTTTTTAATAAAAACTAATCAAAACAAATATTGCACTACACAGTATAGCTATTGTGTATAACTGTAAGATTTTCTTTATATTAAACTTGTTTAAGAAAATTTTGGTTACATTGATCCAAATTTATTATATGTGCCAATTTATATGAAGTAAAATATTCAAATGAAAAAAAAAACATATCTTCACAAAATGTCTTACGCTATATAATTTTCTGGCTTCAATCCATCAGTTACTCTGGATACAAAGCTTTCCCATGCCTTGGTATATTGTGACTCCATTAGCCATGCATTGCTGTCACTAATAGTTATATTTGGTGGGTTGTTTATCATGTCCATCAACAGCTCATTATAAGTCTCGTAAATCTTCCAGAATTCTGTTGGCACAGCAGAACCATTCATTTTAGTTAACTGAAAAAATTGAATCCACAATAATAAGTCTTTCTTGACAATGATCATATTCATTGGTTTGTGTGTTCTAAAAAATAACTCCTCATCTAAAGGATTGTTAAAAGTGAGTTGTCTACCATGTTGATTAAAAGACTTACAAAATTTCAAACAAAATTGAAAATTATGAGATTTTTTTTTTTTTTTTAATATATATCTGCCTCTTTTTTTACAAAAGATCTCTAAAAAGAGTAAAACACTTGTTTGTTTAGTCATGACCATTTCAGTATAATTTACAATCAATTTTAGTCTTAACAATTTTTTAACAAAAGAGCTCCTTATTCTGAAAAGTCAAATCTGTTCTTTATATGTAATTTTCTTGTTTACTAAGCAACTTACAGCTTCAATGAGTTCTGGTAAACCATCAACACCTGCAATCAATTCCTCATACAACTTGGTGTAATTAATGTAAACCCCACATATTTTGGTTTGCAGATCAGCAGGGTCTACACTTGTATTAGCAGGGATTGAAATAACTGACTTGAAAACTGACAGATCAGAACACATTTCTTCCCAGGAATTCAATACCATGGTGACCTGAAAAAAAATTGTTAAAAGAGTTAAATAAATGTATAATATGGTTATTTTTTTAATTGTTCCTCTCTGCAAAACATTAAAGAATTAACATTTTCTACTTTTACTTCAACAATATTGTGTTTGTTCACATTTGAAAAGCACATACAGAATTAAAAATCCAACTTTTTTTTTAATTTGAACAAAATAATATTTCTGTTATCAAATTTCTTGCAATTGGTAAATTTAATTTTACTTTCACCAAGAGCTGTTACATATATGTCAGCTGTTTAAATCTGTAAAACCAACTTTTTAAATAGCTTGATTAAAAATACATTATCAAACCCACTGAAAAATATGAATACATAAACAAAAGCAGGGGCGAATCCATCCATTTTAAAAAGGGGGGTCTGGGATTCCCAACCCAGGACAAAAGGGGGGTTTCCAATTATATGTCCCCTTTCAAATGCATTGATCGGCCCAAAAAAAAGGTGGTTCCAACCCCCACACACCCCTGGATCTGCCAATGAAAAGTACTACCCCTACAGCCAAAATTTAAATGACATAGCCCATGTCGGGCGATTTCCAAGTTAACCACTAACAATGATTCAACATCTACACTTTCATGTACAAAAATGATAAAAGGTGTAATTGTTGAGGTTTCTTTTTAAGATGTGAAATATCTCACCTTATTGGGATCCTGCAATGTGTCCACCAGTGTCAATAAAGCTACAGTGCTGACCTCTGGAGAAAATGCTATAGTGTCTAACAATCTATTGACTTCTTCAGAATTAAAATATTGTCTTAAATCAACATTTCCTGTATCTGAAATAAATTTAATATAAATATAGAATGTGTTGTGCTATGGAAATAAACAGATATTGTATATCTCACATAAATGTAAGTGAAACTGTGAACTACTGCTCCCTTATAATACACACGGTTTAAGAAAATTGGTTAACAGCATTTCAATTGCAATGAATCTGACAATGCATCACACAGTAAAACATATTCAAAGGAAGCCTGATAACAAATTAAAGGAAGCTCTGAATCGTAATTCTTAAGAAAAATGTGACAATTTTTTTTCAGATGAGGCCATAATGTGATAGCATATATAGGTAATTGGTCAACAGGTAAATTGATCAGAAATGAACCAGAAAGCATATCACACAGTAAAGCAAGCAGATATAAAGCCTGATAACTAACTTCACAAATATAGTCCCTTGTGTTGACAGTGGGTTACTTGCTAATTTATTTATACCCCTTCCAAATCTATTTCTCCATGTTTTATGCCTCAAATTGCAAGAGCCGATGAAGTTTTCTATAATTTTGATATAATTTGTCCTAAAAGTAGTACAACACTGTAAAAATTTCATTGAGAAAGCGCAGTTGGGATTTTTTTAATTTTCATTTTCTAACGGAAATGCACTACGAAATAATTGTGGTCTCAGACCTCTTGTTTTAAAATTTTCTAGAAAAATGCCATTGAATTCAATGGGACAGACATACTAACAGGTGGACAGACAGATGAAAAACTAATGCTACAACATGTGAGATTGTTACCCAACAAAACAAACATAAAACTTTTCTTTTGTCATAAAAAAAGTGTGATAAAAAAGAAATGTTTTTCTTAATACTTTTCTTCAGGGAAAACATAATAAAACAAAACTTTTCTTTTTTTTCTTTTTCCATCAAAAAGAAGTAAGATTTGAAAAGAAATATGTTTTTCCTAATACATTCCTTCAGACAAGTAAACTTACCATTAAAATATTGGAGTTGAATGACTATAAATTTATAGATGTGAAGTTGTTGATAGAGCAAGGACTGCACAATATTGGCTTCCATGGCAGATGCTGTACTATTTAGATTCATATTGATCAAAGATGTCCCCACTGCATTTAATCCATCAAAAATATTCATTAAACTGAAAAAGACAGAAAATGATAAATTAGGTAAAAAAGTTACTTGTTTGATTTTATAAGTTAGCAATTGATAATGCCAGAATGAAATATGGCATATTATTTCATTTATAACTTTTTCAGTTCTTTATAAAAAAAAATCTATGTTAACGTTTGTTTCTTGTCAATAGTATTATATATATTCAATGAAAATATCTATCAAATTATTTAAAACAGCAAATGAAGAAAGATGGCATCATATAAACTTATTCTAATTTTCAATAAACTTATAGGATCAATAAGCCCAAAAATGCACTGTCCCCTTTAAAAGGAAAAGAAGGTGCTATCCATGGGTATACCAAGACATGACAGTCAGAGTACAGGAAAATATAGTCCTAAAATTTATACCCATAACTAATAGGTCTACATGTTTGATAATATCACAATTTACACTTTCCAAAACTTGATTCAATTAATAAGCCATGCTTCATAATATCAACTGCTACTTACTTTTTCACATCTAAATCTTTGGTCATAGTGAAAACAGATATGAAGTCATTCCAAGTTGTATTAGATTTCTGTAAGTCAAACTGTGTAAATAGTTTGTCCCAGGATATTAGACTATCAACATTGACTGTCATCAGTAATTCAAACATTCTGCCTGTGTTCTTCTCAATAGCATTCCAGTCAAGGTCAATATTGGTCACATTGTTACGATCAATAATGAATAAATTAGTGATCTGAAAATAAACATTTAATAAAAACTACAACATAGAACAAATTTTAAAATGATAAGTATTTAGAGAAAATCATAGATTTATCCTGCGGCATAGTCAAGAGAGATTCGGACTCAAGACCCCTCTGTCACAAACTATGAGTGTTTTCTATTTATTGATACATGTAGTAAAATATTAATTTAGCAGATCATTGATGTATTTGAAGTTCAATCTTTCATTTATCAAAGGGCATTTGACACAATGATTAACTTTTTATCATATATGGAAAGGTATTTTGCCACATTGATTTACCTTTTTTCACATACCAAGAGACATTTTGCCACATTGATTTACCTTTTTTCACATACCAAGAGACATTTTGCCACATTGATTTACCTTTTTTTTCACATACCAAGAGACATTTTGCCACATTGATTTACCTTTTTTCACATACCAAGAGACATTTTGCCACATTGATTTACCTTTTTTCACATACCCAGAGACATTTTGCCACATTGATTTACCTTTTTTTCACATACCAAGAGACATTTTGCCACATTGAGTTACCTGTTTCCATATATATGAAAAGGCATTTTGTCACAATGATTTACATTTGTGCTTGTATGGAACTGATTTACTTTTTTCAGTATATGGAATGGCACCACATCAATTTATCATTTTCAATATTGGGAAAGGCATTTTGCCACAATAATTTACCTTTTCTGTAAAAAGCTTTATGTCAACATCTTGGTTTTCTCCAAGCTCAATTAATATTTTTGTCCAGTCCATCTTACAAAGGTCATCTTCAAACTTAGCCAGATCTGTATTAGGAGATGATGTAAGCAGATCAGTTATTTTTGTACCCTGACAAATCTTTGTCCAATCTCCAGCAATTAATACTTTGAAGAACTGAAATGAAAGGCAATTTAATAATAAAGATATTGTTCTGTGGTAGATTGCCATTGAGACAAATATCTACCAAAGTTCAAATAAAGTGGATGTAAGCAATAATAGACAACTCTACGACCATGCCCATCAACAACGAGAAAAAGCAATACCAAAAAGTCAGCTATATAAGGCCCAGAGATGAAAAAAATATGAAGCAATTCAATCTTTAATGTGAAGTTGTACGGTTATTGATTTTAATTAAATTTGAGTTTGTTGGAAGGTGTTATTATGATAAGATTTTGTGAATGTTTCAGAAAACAGATACAAACGTGGGGTGGACAAAAAGATTTACAGAAGAGTCAACAGACACCTCCTGGCCCCATATCTGCTAAAAAGAGGTAGTACAAATATATAACCAATCTACATTATATAAGCAACTGCTAAAAGTATAAGATAAACTATACAAAATCAAGTTTATACCTGTGTGACATCAACAGTTGTATTTTTCAAAGCTTCCAGTAGACCAGGAATGGTAGCAGACGATGTCTGTATGAATTCAGCAAATGTTGATGACATATTGGCCAGCAAATTTATATCAACAATTACTGAAAAATAAAAATGTACATCTGAAAATATTGTTTCTCTGTGTTAAAAAAATGATTTTTATAATTTACTGTTTTACATTCTTAAAAAAAATAAGCACTTTATAACTTATAATAGGTCATTGTATTGTAACCAAGTAATCAATTGGTTTTAGTGATTGCCTTATTTTTTCCCCAACTTTCAGGAGAGAAAAAATTCCATGAATAAAAATTATTACAAATATGTTAAACTTGGATCCTTAGGTAAATATGCTACAAAAAGTAAAAAATTTCAAAGACAAGTTGCAAGGAATCGTATTCAAAGAAATAAAGCAAAAAAAGTGTTAATGAAAATTGGTACACACAAAAATAAATCAATTCACAATGCTAAGTTGAAACTGCTTAACTCACACTGTGGATTTTCTAACTGTTTATTAGCCAATATAACATAGCTATTCCAAACATCTAAGTAGACTTTCATTGTTCTCCACATGTTGTTAGAAGACATGGTTGAATCTAACTGTTCCATCATAGAAAGGCCTAAGGATGTCAAACTAGAAATAAAGAAATAATTTCATAATAAAATACATGTATGACAGTATCCTTTTGTTAATAGAAATACCCAGCAAAATACAGAAAAGCAATAAATTTTTTTCAAAATTATTCTATGGATTTTTAGTTGTGCTCTGAATCATATCCATTTATAAACTGTACCTCAATTTGTGTTTTCAAAATGAAGATTTTGACCAATTTGATTAGTTATTTACAAAGGAACCCTACTTGATTGCTGTTCTTCCTCTGAAACTCATAGTGATGTTTGACACAGAGCTTAACCTCACCGCTCACTGTTGCTTATAAACCAAATATAGCTTGAGTGGTGCTGAAAGCAATTCAACAGGAAACATCCCAGCAAAATATTTTGATCTCTTTATGCAACATTAGTTTTAGTTTCTCGTGTATTATTCGAAGTTTAGTATGAAGTCATTATTACTGCATGTACTAGACTAGTGACACATACAGATGTGGGAATTATCGCTACATTGAAGACCCATTGGTGGCTTTTGGCTGTTGTCTGCTCTATGGTCGGGTTGTTGTCCGTTTGACACATTCCCCATTTCCTTTCTCAATTTTATTATCAATAATTAATAAATTGTATTCAGTTTTAAAATGTTTGAAACTTACGCAGTAATATTTTGTACATTCATTTTCTGAAGGTTATTCATAACAACATTCATAGTCTCTTGTAAGACAGACATATTCATTGACATAATAGTGACAATAGGATTTCCCTCCATTAGTGGTGTAGGACTGCTGTAAATTGTAACCATCTTATCCACATTTTTAACCATGCCTGTCCAATCAAAGGGAGATGACTCTGTACTGTTGTCCATCATTGCAGACATCATCTGAAATAAATTAAAAATAATCAAATTGATTTTGATTAAGTTGTCCCTATTTCATATGGTCTCTTTAGCTGTGTCCTGTCTTTAAAGAAATGGGCAAGAAAGACAAGACTTAAATTTCATCAAATAAACCCATACATGAACTATTGTCACCTAAAATTAAAGGCTACATTAGAGCCTATTCTATATCTTTGTTTTGTTCACAATGCAGATGCTAATTCAATATCATTTATATTAATTATCTTAAACTGAGAACTAAATAAATTTCAAATTTTTCTAACCTTGCATTGGATGATAAACTTTTTTTTTATGAAACCATTATTTATACTTTTAATATAAAAAAACTCAATACTATTTCTGACCCACCTTTTCGATTGCACCAGTCATATCGTACATTGCTGTCATTTCAATGATTACTTCTGTCCAGTTTGTAGTACACATCATGTCATTAATTTCAGTGACAGGAACATAGGAAGGCATAGACATGCTCAACAAAATCTGTTTCTGACAAAAATCTGCCATGTCTTTACTGGAAAAGGCAGCATTCATCTAAAATAATACCAGACATCATTTGGAAGAGCTCTTTTCACGTTCACTTAGCAAATTAAAATATAAGTGCATGTATTTTAACTCATTGGAACTTTTTGCTTTTGTGTGGGGTTTTTTTGTGATCGTTTTTTTCTATTTCAAACTACATCTATTTACAAAATAAGGTGTTACTTATTTATTTTGTTTGTAAATAGACACCATTCTGAATGCAATAGTGTTTTTGAACTTGTGTTTAAACTGTTGGTTTTTTTTTAATTCTTATCAGTAATTTTGTTTTCTTTTATTACAATCTCAATTCTAAACCACTGGTTATGTTTGTAAATTCAGATATAACAAAGTTGTCTTACCATCTCTGGGTTTTTCATCATATCAAAGACTCCTTGTACAAGTTCAGGAGAATAATTCATGACATACTTAAGCATCTCATTCATCTTTGACATAGAACTAGAGGCATCTGAAATATTTAAAATAGAATACTTCAGAATCATCATGACATGGGATTCCATGAATAATGGTAAACCAAAAATTTAAACATTCAACAAAGAACACATTTACTTCAGAACAAAGAACACATTTACTCCACAAAGAACACATTTACTCCAGAACAAAGAACACATTTACTCCACAAAGAACACATTTACTCCAGAACAAAGAACACATTTACTCCAGAACAAAGAACACATTTACTCCACAAAGAACACATTTACTCCAGAACAAAGAACACATTTACTCCACAAAGAACACATTTACTCCAGAAAAAAGACCACATTTACTCCACAAAGAACACATTTACTCCAGAACAAAGAACATATTTACTCCACAAAGAACATATTTACTCCAGAACAAAGAACACATTTACTCCAGGTTTGTGTATAGACTTTGGCAAAAACAAGGAAAAGTAAATATCTATGAAGTTTTCCTCTATACATGAAAATTTGTATACTTGAAAATGAATGAATCAACAATATTTCAAGAAGATATCATATAACAGTACATTTGTTTGAATCAATCAGGGTCCTTAGCAATAATAGTGGTCAAAAACAAAATCTATACAGCATTTATGTTGACGAACTGGACTTATAATGGATATGAGAACCAAAACTTTAATATTAGTGCTTAAAACAGATGCAGAAAAGCATCATTAAATTATGGCTATAAAAATCCACCTAGCATTAACCCAGGACATAAGGTGTGTAACGACTTTGACTACAAATGAAGAATAGCAGCATCAGTTCTTACCATTTAATTGTTCCATCTGTTTTACACTTGACTCCATAAATGTGTTGACAGCTCTAATTGTAGGTTCCATTGATTTCCACATCTCTGTTTCTTCTATCAATGGTCCTAATGTCACAACAACTACTGGCCAACTACAAGACATATGTTTTCTTGAGTAAAAGATACCATATTATTTCTAATTTTAATCTCTGACTGGCAACACAGAACGTAGCTAAATAGCTAAATATATATGCACTTTGTCTGTCTGTGCATCACACTCAAATTTATGATATTTTCCTCTACTGTTTCATTTTTTTATTACATATATGTGGCTTAATGAAAAATGAAAGAAAAGAAATTAAAAACACATTAACATTTTAATTTTGTTTGAGATCAAAGAGAGGTAAATAACTGTAACAAACCCTTTTTTCAATTCATAATGTAGATGAATTAAAATATCTTACCTAGTTTGACTCATCATACCAGAGATTTTGTCAGATATTTGCTTCCATTCCTCTGTATTTGTATCTATTCCTGTCGCTGATGTTATATCGCCAAACCACGATGACATGTTCATAAACATACCAATTTCTGCTGTAAAATTCTCTACTTTTTTATATACATCATCTAGTTTTACTTCTGATGGTACAGTTGTCATACTCAGTATATTATCCATTTTCATTAAATGAGTCTCCATCTGGAAAAGATACAGAATGTCATTTTCAAAAAGTTTTCTTTCTAATTAAATTGAGAAAGGAAATGCTGAATGTGTCAAAGCGACACCAACCCAACCACAGAGCAGACAACATATTTTCCTTTTCTAACTTTATCATAGTTTTCAAGAGATAATGTAAATAAATTTCTATGTCATCAAATTGTGAATTTTTTTCAGAAATGCATTTTTCTTTTATTTTTTTGTATTTCTTTCACTGATTGAACATAATATTTTTTTTTGAATAATTACAATTAAGTTTTTTTTTCTTCAAAACACTGAACTTTGCATCTGTCATCACATACCTGTTTCTGGAATGTTTGTGTATTGAATGCTGCCATAATTTGGCTGATAGCTGTACTAATGTCATCAATACACAGTACACTCTCCAACACGGATCTTGTTGTTTCGTTTATGTTCTTCACATTCTTCATAGCATCACGGCATACTGCTACATAACTGTTTGTACTGTTATACAGTGTCTGAAAATACAAATAAAAAAAAAATCTTTGATGCATTTTTTTGTGGCTCCAGCATGGTCACATATGCCATGCAACCTGGGTCTGCAAAAAAAATCAGTTTGTAAGGTTTGTAAATTCAGATTTTTTTTGGTGTGTTTATAATAGCAGTTGTAGACCATCAAACAAAGTTTATAGATTGATAATAATTATTATGATTTTAATAAGAAAAAGCTGCTTACAATTTATGAAGTCAAATTTCCAAAAAAGGAGGGGTTTCCAACCCAGGACAAAAGGGGGGGTTCCAATTACATGTCCCCATTCAAATGCATTGATCGTCCAAAAAAAGGGGGGTTCCAAACCCCGGACACCCCCCCCCCCCCCTCTGGATCTGCGCCTGGTGAGTTCTTGTTTTTTTCTAAACCTCATTTCTGTTGCAATTTTTTGGCCCATTATTCTTTATGTTTTTCTCCTTTTATTTCTTTTCTAGATTTTTTTCAGGCACATTGTTTTTTTTTAATTTTCCATTCTATAACCTGAACCAGACTATTGTACTTGAGCTACCATGGCTATTACTCACCATAACATTGTCTACTTGTAGCATTCTGTACATGACTTCCATTGTTACATTTGGTCCATAATTGGTCAGTTTCTCCATAGCATTAATAACAGCTGAATCGTCTTTCATCATATCAGTTACAAATCTGTTGGAATCTGCAAATAAATATAAATAAATATTGTAAGTTGATAAACTATTGCAATGATTTTTATTTATGTGAATATTGTGACTGGATCAGTTATGCAATAATTAGAACTCACGTTCTGCAATTTGAAACATTTATCTGTATGCAAATTTACATAAAATCTTAATTAATAGTATTATTCTTAAAAATTGCCAAAATAAATGCATAAAATAATTTCTGAATTTACAGTTTTAAGTTTTTAATAAAAGTGGTGCAAGTCAAACCAAGTTTTAAAGCAAACCAAAACTCCCACATGAGTAACTGCTTATGGCTTTTGAAACATTTCATACCATCAAAAACATCCTTGGCGAAGCTACTCAAACGTTACTTTAATGACTAAGACAGAGTCTGGAATACACAAACATAGCCATGATAGGTATTTCATTTTAAGTCACTAATCAAATATATACAAGCACTCAGACAACCATTGGCAAGACTGCCAAAAGCTACTATAAAGAATTATAAAGACTATCCAGAGAATCTGGCGTACTGAAAAATGAGTAACCAATCAAATATGAACAATTATTACAAGTGGATCTTTACCTTTTAAATAGTCCATTGTTAACAAAGCCATATCAACCAGTGTATCAGCTATTCCCAACATCGACTGCATTGTTGACTCTCCTACCATGGAGGTTATCATCTGTTGTATAGAGGTCAAGGAAGATGTTGTTGACCTATTAAATAAAAACAATAATTTTTTATTTAAGACTGTATGAATCTATTAAAAACTGACTCAATTATTGGTTGTTGTAAGCATACAATAACTGAGTCAAGAAAGACTACCGGTAAGTATTTTACAGTGTATTTCAACTCAATGTATTTGAGAAATGGCTGAAAGCCTATTTTTTAATGATCACTTGCATCTTGATTTAAAAAAAAAAAGTTGGAATATTCTAAATAAATTTACCTGTTAATCCTTGAATAATTATACTTACAATTGTGAAAGAGCTGTCATATCACCTGCGAATAATGCCATAGTCAGGTTGGTCAAATCTGGTATGGATTGTATACCCATTAGTTGTGTAAGCAGTGTGGTATCTGTATCATTAGAGTTCAGACTATTTAACAGACCCATACCATTACTGAATAATGCTGTCCAATTGGCATCTGTACCTAAAATAATAAAAAGAAATCTTCAAGAAGCTTTATCAAGACATCAGTAGCTAGAGTGCAAACAACATGTAGTGTGAGACAATGTTCACTTGATAATACAGATAGATTGGGTGAAGGTTGGCACCTGTTAAAATATTTATGCACACTGCATTTGTATACAACTGTCCTAAGTCAGGAGCTTAAGTTCAGTGGTTGTTGATAGTTGGTGTGGTTTATAAGTGTTTCTCTGGATTTTTTTTGTTTTCTTATAGACTAGAGTGTCACTAGACCATTGATTTTCCCCTATTTGAATTTTTTTATTGTCATTTTGGATCACCTTCTATCTTGCCAAGGTCTTGAAGGCCATACTTTTACCTATAATTATTTACTTTTAAAGCATTGTTATTTGATTGCAGAGTTGTCTCATTATCACTCATATCACATCTTCTTATTTATAACAAATGTGGAAGCAAACAATAAAAAAGTTAATAAGCACATGTTTAACTTCACAAAATTGAACTTGGTACTAAATATGTTAACAATGTGAAAAGATTATGGCAAAAAACTTTAAAAGTTGGATTTTTATTTCTTTTACAGCCATTTTTTATGTCTATTTTTAATAAAAGAATGCAATTTATAAATATGAAAGAATACATTATTTCCTGTGTATGACCCACACAAATATCTAAATAATGATGCTATACCTGACCCTACAGCATCTGTTATCTGCTTAAACTGTTGGAACATAGCCACAGTTTGATTCCATCCTGTAAGGTCTGAACTGTACCTCTTTACAAGTGGTTCAACCCAAGACAGCAAATCATCAAAACTTAAAATGAAAGGATAAACAGTTTAACAAAGCAAACAAAATTTTAAAAGGTGTGAGTTTGTAAGGCAGAAATGAAATATCAATTTTGATCCAACATAAATCTAAGGTCTAAGAGAAGAAGAAGGGATATCTGGTCCCATTCTCATTATATCTTTAAGGAAATCACATCATTGACATCTTCTAATGAAACTAAAACATCTTTTTACAAAACTAAATTTCATAGACAAAGAAAATCAAAAGTGCCTTAGGCCCTAAAAAAAAATGTTGTGTTTCCGATCACCCCCTTGAAATTTTGAAGGGACAGTACACATGGTACATGTAGGTAGGGATTTTTTTTTTTCATAATATTATGCTTCATTGCTGTCTCTGTTTTGTTTAAAGGCATGAACAATTTGTTCTGGCTGACCAGTTTCAGATGGATTAATATCAGGTTCATTTTGAAGCAGGGTCTGGCATGAAAATTTGATAAATTTAATTCCAAAAGATTGCATTGTTCCAACAGTGTTGTTATTGTCATCAATCATCGGTCCAGTCATTTTTGCCGGTGGCCGAGCACAAAATTTGTGTTGTGTTTTTTTTTCATTGATGTTAGACATTGGATGAATTTCATGCTGAATGTCAAAAAAGGTGTTATTTTCTGTAAAATTTAAAAATATTTTTTTTCCTGCCAAATGGTCTCACTTTCCGCATTGAATAGGATGTGTTGTGTTGCCATGTTCGAACACTGACATAAGAAAATAACTACTGTGCATGCTCCCACATATATAATTAGCCAAGAAGATTCCACTTTCCAATACATTCTAAAAATAAGCCTCGAGTTTAAAATTAGCGTTGTTTTCTTTTGGGGCGATAAAAAGATCGAGGGACTTAGAATTTTTTATTTTCTTTCAGAAAAAACGGTTGGTAAGTATACAAATTTTTTTTTTCCCACATCAGCTTTAAAAACTTTTGAGTCTGGGTCTGATGGACGGTGGGTCAGGTGACCGGAAACACAACATTTTTTTTTTAGGCCTAATGCTGAATGATAAAATATCTTTTTTTTCTACCAAATAAGCTTTAAAAGGCAGTAAATAGTTACCTCCTTGTGTCTAGTTTTCCCATCTTGGTCAATGTATCAAGGTACATTGGGATGTTTTTCAGCATGTCCTTCATATTTTGTATGTCTGACATTGAACCAATAAACGAACTCAAACTGGAGGTCCCTGATAACAAGTCAATCATTGTAGCTATGTCATCCAACCCATCAGCTAACTCATAGTCCATGGATAATGCTGTGAAAGACTTAGCCTGATGAAGATAGTAATCAAGTTTTTTAAATCTAAAGCAATAACTACAAAACATGTATAGACAAAGTTATAAAGCAACATCTTTTTTCTGTTTTAACACATTTTTATTAATTTGCTTGCTACATGAAACACTGAAGAAGATTGTAAAACCCAAATATCTTTAAAAGTTCAACTATTGGTTGTTGTAAACATACAGTACATCATCCAGGGATCAGCAACTTAATTTAATGTAGATTTTATAAATATCATCAGCTGAGATTGAAGAAGGAATTAATACAAATACATATTTATCAATTAAATGTCAGTTGACAGCTGAGAGGGTGAGGCCCTCAGTGACCAATAGCCCAGGATCAGTATTAATGACCAGTGGTAATAAAGCATAAGATAATTTATATAGCTGCAAAATGTGTGCAAGTCATACATTTTTTTAGTCCAAATAATTATGAAATCTTAAAAGGCTATTATATTTTTTTCTTTGAAGCCTTACATCGACGTCGCAGGAAGCCGTCAAAGCAAAAAATTATAATAGCCTTCCAAGACGTCATTATAATTTGGACTAACATTTTTTGTACAACGTATGCATGTGTATAAAAATAATGTGAAATGTCTATGAATGACAATTTTCGTTTTAAATTAGCAGTGTAGATTATCTATTATAGATTCAACTCAATGAGGTGAAATCAACGATTTGCTTATACAAGGAATGTTACAATGAAGATCACTGAATATACAAACCATATTACATTACTTTGCGCGTTTAGTTTAAAAATTAGGACATCTAATGTTTACAAACATTTTTAAAAACGGCGGGAAATCAAGATCTGGTTAAATTCACAAGTTTAAGTACCGATCTCGAATTCCAAAACAATTTTTGAATCAAATACTTCAATGTAAGTTAATAATATAATAATGATAATTTAAAAAAAAAAAAAACTTGGGAACAGAATCTTGAGTTATGTACCAGTTTTATAAAGGTCTGAGTTATTTGTCTATGCACCCGTGATTATTCTCTATGATTTTAGAACCTCATCATATATTCTGTTTTATTTCTATGTTCAAAATTCTGTGTTTTTTTGTCCTTTTACCGCCTTTACTTTTTCCCATATATATATTATTCTCTAATTCTATAAACCCTGCCAGTCTTCCCTTTTTGATGTTGGTTAACAGTCTTGTTTCTTGAAAATAGCAAGGAAGTGTACCTTGAAAATAATGAATGATATTTTGAACTTCAGAATGGAAAGAATTTCAAATCTTACCAGAAAAAATGAAAATCCAGGATTCATATGAACGAGGAGACATTTAATACAAACGTTATTTCTTACCACTCTAAATATAGCAGCAACATCTAACTGTTGTAAAAGCATGTCTGTAATTCCAGAAATTGCATCATCTGGTATCTCACAAAGTTCTCTGGTAACCATTGTCATATTTACGTTCTTTTGAAAGAACATGTAACTGGAAAGTTTAGTTTGATCACATACAATTCCTTTGAAGTCTATGTATCCTGTTGTCATGGCATTAAATAACTGTTGAAAAAAAATTGCAATTCAGTAACTTTTTAAAATAATAAGGAATGATTATACCTAAATATATGTAATATCTTTTACTAGCAACTTCCCTGATAATTCCCTTCAGGTAGGCAATGAAGGAAAAGAAATTTCAATATTTAAAAAAGGTGTCGAAATCTCAGTCATACATTGAAGTTTCCTCAACACTTACAAATCAGAACTAAAAACGATATCATAATTCTTGAGACCACAACTCTAAACATCTATTGAGATTACTTGTAAACATATTTATCACTTATAGTGAATTTGGAAATACGTTGTTATAACTTATTTTTAACCCTTTCCTATTTGATGGAACGAGTTCTGCCTTTTATAGCAGCCGTTTAGCCTGCTTTTTTTCGAAATCTTACGTGCAAGAGATATATTGCTATCAGTAGATTCTTTATTTCTAACTGTACTGAAAATATTTTTTTAGACTATTTTTACTGATATATTTGTATACCTCTATAACATTCACAGTTGAATTAAGAAACGCATCTGCTACAACAGGACTCATAACTTTCATGTCTTCAACTAAGATTGTCTTTATTTTTCCAGGATCTTTGAAAAAACTTTTTACCATTAAGGTATCATTACCTAAAATGACAATTTGAATGCACATGTTATATGATAGTTTACCAGCTGGATTAATATGTTGTGGACAATACTCCCTTCTATTTCGTGCATTATGACTGCAGAAAAGGAATGAGCTATGAAAATATATAACTATAACTAGTACTATATTCGTAAAACTGTTGTTTTTAAAAATGATGCAAAACTTCTTTTCTGATTTGAGGCAGACCGGTATTCAGTTTGGGATTAAATCATTTGACAATAGGCTATTTAATATAAACGATGCTCTCTCCGGTTTGTCCACATTTCTAATTATTCATGCTATACATTGACATAATTATATAAACAATTTTGTAATAAAAACATTACCAATGAATGATGTAAGGCTCCCGTTTGTGGAAGGATTTACAAGAACATCTGCAAGCTCCACAGCTGTTTCTATCGAATCTAAAGCATCAAGTGTTGATTGTTTAACTATGTATGGTTCTACATCGGACACTAAAGCTGATAATCTAAAACGAAGAAACAATTGAGATTGAGAGGCAAGGAAAAGACTAAGCTTATATATCAAATTTCATCAACAAGTTTAAAAACAAAACACGACTATTATATCTTTTCACATATTGAAAATTTAAGTTTGAGATCGATATTCAAAATAACAGAATATTATACTTTTTTCAGAGATCAAAGACCTCAGATAAAATGTAGAACTAAAAGTTGCTTTTCTCCAGACATGTACCAGCAAAATACGTCACCAGGATTCTATAAATTTCTATCTTCATTTACCTACTAAAACGGAATTGCTAAGTGCTGCTTTACCTATCCAATATTTGACCAAATTAATATTGCATATAAGTATCTAGACTGTCATGACTTACTTTGAAGCTTGTGCTAGTCTGTCTTCTATTTTCTGTCTGTCTTCACATCTATTATCTATATTGCATATTGAAGACTGTAGGAATGGCACCAAACCTGCACTGGGCATAGCATGAGGTGCATATGAACCTAAAATTGTAGATAAGCTGCTGCAATTTGTTGTGTAAAACAATGTCTGAATCAATTCAGGAAACGGTTTTTTTTTATTATTTTATAAAAAAGCAAAAGTCATTTCATGTCAATTCATTTTATTTATAAAAATTTCTGATATAGCCATCTCAACTATAAATCTATATCGATTGTATCGTAAGTTGTGATTTTCCTGCATACATATATAGTCGATGCACCCGGTTCCAGTTTCTGCACATGTTGAGCCCGTTTATATAATTCCTCCAGTATTTTTTTTTTATAATTTACTGATGCATTAAACATGAATTTACTATAGTTTTTAAAACGTTGATATCCTTCTAAGGTCTCTTACTATGCAATAATGCGGTAATGTGTTTTTGATACTGATTACCTTAACCAACCCATCATTTAAACTAGTTACGATTATCATATCTGACCGTATTTTAAAAAATAGGCTAGAACGAGGGCAATAAAGTAATAAATCTTCCATATATGCATTACTTTTTCTGAAAGAATCTACCGACATTGTTACATAGTAAGGCCACTTCATCATAGATATTATAACGAAAAAAACGTTTATAAATGTTTGATAGACGATTTACTATATATCTCTCAACTGGTCTAAAAATATGTCGGTAAGTCAGCTAACTTTACTATAGTTTTTAAAACGTTGATATCCTTCTAAGGTCTCTTACTATGCAATAATGCGGTAATGTGTTTTTGATACTGATTACCTTAACCAACCCATCATTTAAACTAGTTACGATTATCATATCTGACCGTATTTTAAAAAATAGGCTAGAACGAGGGCAATAAAGTAATAAATCTTCCATATATGCATTACTTTTTCTGAAAGAATCTACCGACATTGTTACATAGTAAGGCCACTTCATCATAGATATTATAACGAAAAAAACGTTTATAAATGTTTGATAGACGATTTACTATATATCTCTCAACTGGTCTAAAAATATGTCGGTAAGTCAGCTAACTTTTAACACGGTTTAATAATTGGCGATCTTTTCACCACAAATATAGTCAAAGGGAGGTTCTTGTATTCTGACATAATGTAAGCTATATTCTTATTCTTGAAAAATCTTTATAAGCAGTGTGTTGAACTTTAATATAATAAAGTGGTAAATTCGTACTATATCTTTCAAGTATCTTTTCTCTATTGTTTACTAAAGGTACTTATAGACTGAGTCCATTACAAGACACTTCACTTCTGGTACTTATAATGTATATGCCATATCGTACACTTACACGTTGGTTTGTCCTCTGGTGGTATAGCTGTTCTGATTAAAGCCACGATTACAAAGATGAAAATCGGCCATACTATCTCTAACAGTAAAATATGCTAAAATAAAAATAAAAAGAGTCATTACAAAAATTACATGAATGAGGAAAACACATCCGCTTCAAATTCTTCTATATAAACTATTTGGCCGTTGTACGCAAATTCTTGCATGTACCGTTTGGAAATAAATTATAAACGACTTCTTGAAAATCTCGGACCATTGTTTCCATTTAAACTAGTACTACGTTCTGAAAGGTCAGATGACATCATGACTAAAATAAAAAGGAGAGGAAACCTACAAGACACTACATGTACATACAAAGCAAAAGATTGACCATCAAGAAACAAAATAAAAATAAAGTATTGAACCCATGTACTCCGGAAGAGCCAGTACGTAGTTCAAGATTGCAGACATTGTAATTTTATCAGAAGTGTAACAGCACAGGCCTAGCTAGTCTATTGTAGACATCACATTATCTTAATGTACCGAGTACTTCAGAAACGGGAGAATGCCGTTGCCAAGAAACATCACGTACCTTTAATTAATGTAAGTACAAATATGTTTATAGATACATATATTTTTTTGTAAAGTTATTCAATATCAAAACATTTCATTTTATGCGATCAAATTATAAAGTGAGAATAAAGTAAACAGTCGAACGCTCTTAAATTCTTTTCAAAAAAAAGGTTCATATTTTGTGTTAGAATCTTTTTTTATATATGACATATTAGTTTATTATGGACACTAGCTGCCAAATTCATGTTCACCAATTTGACTCAAATTCTCATATTTTATTTATAGCAATGTTAAACATTTTTCCAAACTATCAAAAGTATAAATTAAACAATTTACAGGACATGGTCTCAATAAGATGTAGCTTCGTTTCGTCTGAATTTTAGCCAAGACGCCATATACTAGTTAACTATCAAGTTGTCCTTCTATGACCATATACAAGCGATGTAAACATAAACATAGATATAAATAGATTAAGCAACTCGTGCAATTGGATTTTTATAGGTCTGTTAAATTTTGTAATATAGATTAAAAATTTATGTTTATGGTCGTTTCTACTTTTAAAAGAATGAGTTTGTGTGGATCAAATCAGTTAATCAAATTATTTACCTTTGTTTCACTTTCAATGTTGATTCTTTTCCTTCAAATACCCGTACACGGACAATGTATGCATTATTCTATCTCTTTCTACGGGGTTAAATTGGAGTGCACATGACTAAGGATTTAATAAGGTCGAATTATTCACTTGCAAGTGAATATTTCATTTTCAATGTTTATTAGCTTAATTTGACAAATGAAACCATTTTAGCTAATAAAAGCAAATTATTATTTCACTATTTCACTTTCATTAATGATTGAACAAAAACATTCATACTTTTGATATTTTATATATCTCGTAGCTAGTATCATAGAAGCTTTAAATCATAGAAATTTCAACGTTTAAAATAAATAATTTATCCACCAACAAATGTTAGACATGTTATTCATAACTGTTAACCGATTATAAATTTCTTATAATGAATTTTGACACATTTCGTAGGTAAATATTTAAACACAAAGAATATTCAAAATATAATAAAACTTGACCTCAGATGATCCGAATCGACTGATTTAAAAAATATTAGTTTAACAATTTATAGTATTGTACTTTTCAGTTAGGACCTAAACGACCTACAATGGCTTACATCTCAGTGACCTTTTCGGACTAAATTTAAAATCATATGAAACTATTTGTTAATATTTTTGTTTGGATACTATTTATATTCGTCTCACAATCAGAGTAATGGTGTTTATAATGGTATTGATCATAAGTCCGATTTAAATTTAAATTGCACAAGGTCATGTTTTTCTCTGGCTATTTATGACGTCTTTACACTAAATCAATTGGATGTTGGATGTGTACGGATTGATTGTTTAGTCTTAGATGCATGATTTTTTTATTAGTTGTTAGTGGCTTTGAACTAGCTGTCAGATAACTGCGAGTACTCTCAGATCTGTTCATTGTGTTTTTTTTGTGTCGGGATGTATAAGTACCCGGCCACGTCCACTTGTATTTTTGTCCCTCTGATGAGTTAACCCTTTTTCAACTGATTTTTATAGTTCGTTCTTATGTTGTACTGTTATACCACTGTTCCAGGTTAGGGGAGGGTTAGGATCCCGCTAACATGTTTACCCCGCCACATTATATATGTATGTGCCTGTCCCAAGCCAGGAGCCTGTAATTCGGGGGTTGTCGTTTGTTTATGTGTTACATATTTTTTTTTCGTTCATTTTGTTACATAAATAAGGCCGTTAGTTTTCTTGTTTGAATTGTTTTACATTGTTTCATCGGGGCCTTTTATAGCTGACTATGCGGTATGGGCTTTACTCATTGTTGAAGGCCGTACGGTGACCTATAGTTGTTAATGTTTGTGTCATTTTGGTCTTTTGTAAATAGTTGTCTCATTGGCAATCATACCACATCTTTTTTGTATGAAAGATTGATCAATGAACCGCTATCATTCAAAAAATATTCGTTTTCTTGCAGCAGTTTCATTTCTTGTAAGTTTCCTTTGAAGCAGTCAAAATCAGAGAAAATTTTCATTTTTTGAATGATTCATTTATTATAAGGAGGGCCAAGTGGTCTTAGTAGTTCTATGGTTTATATCATTTGTTTGTAATAAATCCCTTTTAATTCAAGGAGATAAAAGGAGGAAAACACATTATCGGGTGCAACCAGAGACATATACTATATGTCGGTACAAGGAAACAAAGGAAAGTAGACAAATGTATGGGTTGTGCAGAATATTTCTTAAACAATGGACAATGCTCTCTACTGAACATTGAAATAAAAAAGTATTTGAAATACGAAATGAAAAAAACTCCTTTTAAAAAGGGAAAATTCGCGATGTTTTCCTTATAATCTTATTAGGTTCATAATACCATAAAAACATATCCACCAATTCCATAATAGCAGTAGCATAACCAAAGTTCATCAGCTACCTTCCTGTGAAGTTTAAGAATCGCCAAGTTGGTTATAATTATAAGAGGAGTTGATTACCAATAAATGTGCCCTCTTTCATTTATTTGAATGAAAATTACTAAGTTTCCAAGACTAAAAAAATGAGAAAAAAAATCCTTAAAATATTCCATAATAACAGGTAGCAGGTGCAGAACTTCAATACACGTGCGATCTTAATGTGAAATTTCAGGAATCTGGTTTTAAACCTATGGGAGAAGTTTATTACACAAATAAGGTCACACTTTCGCCTGCTAGTCGCCCTAAATCACCAAACTATAAGCCGGTTGATTATAGGATTTTATGTTAATGTATCTTCATCAATAATAGTTATTTTTGGTATTGGACACAGATATATAGTACTCACCGGCTCACGTATTCTTTGGACGAAATTTTTCCAGAGCAGCTGTCTTATCTGTCTTATAACGCCCATTTGTAATATATCATAAAATCATCAGCTAAAATAAAATAATTATTCTAAATAATAGAACTCAATGACAATAGTATTTGTTTCTTTTTTATTATTCAATTAAAAGAATGTTGGTTTTTAACGTCGAATTTTAGAATTTATATAATATGCGTTAATAGAATTAATATTGAACTTATTCAAGTTAAAGTGTCAATATTCAAAAGTATAATTTCTCTGCTATATATAGTACACATTTATGACACCTATATCCCTGTTTTTAAAATGTTTTAGGAATTGAATTTGAGACATCACCGACAAATGCAGCGCACGCATATCGAACCAGCTGAGAAATGTACAATACATAATAGTAATTAAATTTTATTTTAATTGTCACTAATACCCGAAATTCCAAGTCAATTAAACACATATCTTCAAAAATATATGACAAAAAAAAGTGATGTTGCCTTTGATTTTGTATAAAGCTTTGACACACAAAAAAAAGAAAAAGAAACAAATCTTTGTGTAGCTTTGTTGACTTGTTATTATCCAATTTCGAAATTAGTCCAATTTATTGGTACAATAAGTCCTCCCATGTAAACTAATTTGGTATAATTTGATGTGAAAAACACCTACAACCATTCTTATAATGTTAAAAAGAAATATCATGACAAATGGTTGGAGTCTTTTTTTAAAACGCACAGATGAACAATTAGATGGGTGTATAAAGTTGAAATTATAGGACGGATAAACTTGTGAAATTCGAAACTATTGCGGCATTTTAAAATGTTAAAATGTATACGATTATAGACATTGATATTCCAGATTATAAGTATAGATTTGACATACAGATTCAATGTTATGAAAAAATATCAATTACTTTTTTTGTTTAAAAAATTGGTCGCGGTAAAATTGAATGGTGATTTTTCATTTAGTTGATTTCCGATTCTATCCAAGATATGACCGTTGGAACGCCTGTCGCCTATTGGAAAATTTGCTCAACAATAAGTAATATTTGGATATCGAAAACATAATGGATTGAAAACTCATGCAATTCTAGATTTTTTTTATTTACGTCGATGTGTTTCATTACAGAACTTTTTTGAAATCATAGAGAAAAAATTTGCATTCTTTCATGTTTAATATATGCGTAGGCGTATATCAAATTTTAGTCACATGAACGGATTATTGGACAAATTAAATATACAGAGCTTAGTAGACACATTATCTTTTTTCGAAAAAAAAAAGATACGGTCACAAAAAAGAAGACATGGTAATAAAACTAGATAGCTTTTGTGGACATCAATATAACCAAATTTATATGACAAAGAAAAACAGAATACCGCGTTAAAGGTTAAGAGTACAAACTGAAAGTCACCCAGAAAATAATTTGGTTCATTTTAAACGGGTCACAATGACAAGCAGGAGTGAAATGAGACAATTTTTAAAATAAAACTGAAAGAAAATGTAATATTGGTTTGGAATATTTAGAATTGGGTAAGATTTACTCTCCCATTTGAATAGTCACACAGTTAGAAATAACTACTCTGTAGATACGATTTAAAAACACACCTTTATTTATTTATGAGCCACCTTAGAAACTTGACATACTGCGAGCAATGCTTCTATAAACACCCCCTTCTCATAATACATACTTTGATAAAGGACCCACTTCTCTTGAACAATACCATCAATAATGAGTAAGAAAGTACATTTTACTTGTTTGGCTTTATAACTTTTTAAATCTGAGCGTCACTGATGAGTATTATGTAGACGAAACGCGCGTCTGTCGTATTAAATTATAAACCTAGTACTTTTGATAATATTTAGCATTGTTGCAATATGAGCCTTTATTGATCAAATTATGTTCTGATTTAGAGATATTGTCTTCAAAATATTGTTTTTTGCAGAATTGTTAAAGCAACCTATAATACTGCTATCAAATTGGGTTTGAATATTTTAATTTTTCAGGGTAGAAATCCTGGCCTGAACAATTATACTTGTAAAATAAATAAATGTAGTTTATAATCATGTTTAATCTAACAAAAAAAAAACGCAACACAACTGAAAAATATATTTAAAATGTTTGACATGATTGTTATGAAATTAATACAAATGGTTCAAAGGGGGTACCTGGTGACAACTATATAACTATAAGAACTATAAATGAATAGGATATATGTTTAGTATTAGGTTACCAGTTTTATCTTATGTTTAAAGTTAAGGTGATTTTCAAAAAAATAAATGGTGTTTGTCTATTCATATCTTATTTATTTTGTTTATATAAAGGTGACTATGTTTTATAGTAATTCATCAAAACTGACATATTTAAAATGATGAAAGGCCCTTGAGGAATGGGCCCTCCATTTTTTTAAATATTTGTGTTTTTTTTTTGTGTTTTAAATTTTTGAGTAAATACTCTTTTAAAAATAATCCATTTATACTTCCAATTATTTAATATATTGGAGATCTTGTTCATACGATATAACAGCAATATAGCATGTCTATGCTTTTGCAATAAAGATTCAACCATTCAATAATTATTTTTTTTTTTTATTTTTTTTTTAATTTTATATGAAGAATATTGTAGTACTCGAATATATACACATTTTCAACTATATACAACATTATTTCTCTCTCCAACAGTCTATATATAAATATTTACTTGACATACGTCTATTTAATCGTCTAGATGTTTGAATACAATGTTAATCTTAAAATGTTAAATATTTGTTAGTCCTAATGTATTTGAATTTTGTATATTTGTATGCATCTTGTCTGGATAACGACCTTAACCAACACATAATCATTGATCTGATTTGTGTATCTTATGTTTTTAAGAAGTGACTGAAGTGTATTTATACTTACACATTTAAAGTTGTCTAAACACATATCAGTCCGATATTTATGATGAAATACTTTTTCATGGAACAGTTTCGATATCAAGTAGAACATTCTAATTTATGTATCGAGTTTTCATGAACAAGTTTTGACATTAAGTAGAATTCTAATTTCTTTACCGAGTTTTTCATTGAACAGTTCCAATATCAAATAGAACATTCTAATTTATTTATCATGCTTTGAAGGTTATTTTGTTATGAGCCAGTATGCTCTTTATTTTTATGAAAAGAACACTAATGACCATTCATTTATATGACAGGAATATGACAGTTCTTGTCTATTCGTTTTTGATGCGTTTTGTTATTTGATTTTGCCATGTGATTATGGACTCTCCGAATTGATTTTCCTCTGAGTTCAGTATTTTTGTGATTTTACTTTTTTTTATATTGAAAATGGAAGGCATTTTAAAATTCCTCGCGAAGAGAGACTTTGCAAAAAATGCAAAGTACTAGATGACGAGAAACATTTATCAATAAATTGTTCTCATAATTCAAATATTAGATTAACATATTTGAATTGCATTAACAGTAATAGTAATTCATTTGCTAATCTCACTGACAATGACAAAGTCATACATATATACACCTGGAAAAAAGTATTGCAACACCAAATTGAAATTGAAATTAAAAAACATTTTTTAATTTTTTTGTGATATAATTTGGTAAAATAGAACTACTTAAACATTATCTAAGTATCACCTGAGTTTAATCAATAAATATCGACTCGGTAAGTTTTTTTTTGCACATGCAGCTACTGTACCCGTAAACAGCAAAACAGATGTTTTCATCCTCAATGTTTTCAACACTTTTAATAACCAAGTTTTTAAAGTTATGTGATTGACACCTTGTAATGGGTCCTCGACAACTCTAAACTGCAGCAAGATGACAGATTATCAGCATGAGAGAATCAGGGATGTCGCTGTAACAACTGCACGTATTGTTGGTCATCACCATTCCACTATAAGTCGTTTTAAGAATAAAAATGGCACTAAACGATGTTTAAGACCTTCCGAGATAAAGAAGACCCACTATACCATTTGCTAGGGAAAATCAAGCATAATAAAGGTTGGTCAGAAGGAAACCCATTGCATACAATACAATCCCCAAAAGAGAGTGATGGGCATACAGGAGCCTTTTAACAAGAACTGTTCGAGATCGACTCATCCCTACTGGTTATCGTGCAATTAGACCATTTCGGAGACCTTCGCTTACGAACAGACACACAGGTTTCCGTATCTTATGTAGTGCAGAGCTCGCTAAAATTGAACATTAGCATCGTGGAGGAAGATTCATTGTTTCAATGGAATTCGGGTCGTCTTCCTTGGACGGATCGTAGCCCAGATTTGAACCATATTGAGCATATGGGACACTATTGGGCGGAAAGTGCGCGAAAGGACACCACAGTTCAAACACATCATGAAATAAACAATGCTCTTCATCAGAAATGGTTGCTGCTACCTTAGCAACAAATTAGTCGATTTTTGGCAGGAATCAGAAGACGTTAAGATGCGGTTATCCGTTTGAATAGAGGCTGCGCACAAAGTACTAATTCTTTGGCGTATAACGACCAACCATGATGTGAACAATCATGATGTGAACAATTAATTTTGAAATGTCTGACATTGTAAAGTTCAACTACAGCCAAAGTTGTAAAATGCATTTTTTTGTACAAAAAACACTTCATTTTGTTAGTAAAATTGTGGTTATATAAATCATTTTCTTTCAAACATTTTTTGTTCGTTTCAATGCCAATGTTATCATAAACTATGTTTCAATAATATTATACAAATATCTTACTATATATCATCCAAAAAAAAGGCTGATTTTTCAAGTTTTGAAAAATCAAGGTGATGCAATACTTTTTTCCATGTGTATATATATACTTAACCCATCAACACCAACACAGGTGAATAAACTAGAATCCTTTATAAAAAAGTCAATGGAACTGAGGACAGGGGAACCTTTAATATTCACCTGAATTTGTGTATATATATTGAGTTACTTAGTTATTGCTTTTATTTATTTTTGTTGTTGTTATATGTCACAAACTGTAAAGTTTATATTACAATAAAACTTTGAATTGAATTGAATTGGAAAAAAAACTCCTCGATTTTTTTTCTGATTTTCTCAGTTTTTCTTATTTTGTTTAAAGTACAGTAAAATTGTAATGAACTCAAATTAGATATATCAGGATAACGCGCGTTCCGTACTCTTTACTGACGCTGTTGTAAAAAAAATAGGTTGGAAAGCATCAAGGACCCCAAATTCAGAGAACAAAAATGCCAAAAACTGCAAAAATAATCTATATCCGGGTGTATATAATCCTCGGTATTACTAGAAAATTACAAATTTTGTAAATAGTTAATTTATAACTTTGACGATATCAATGATAATTCATGTCAACACAGAAGACATTAGTGCCTATTACTGAGCTGGTGATACTCTTGGCGAGTAAATCTCCCCAACACTGAGTGGCATTGACCCAGTGGTTGTCCATAAACACATCACAAATATCAGGGTTAAAATGTTGTACGCCACATGCGCGCAACGTTCAAATAGAAGACTCATTAGTGATGATCGAATAAAAGAATTGAAAAAGGCAAAAAAAGTAAGAAGTTGAAGAGTATTGAGGACCCAACATTCCGAAAGGTTTTGTTAACCGAGTTAATTTATAAATATGACCATATCAATTAAAATCATGTTATCATAATAACACAGACGACAAAAGTGATGACTTATGGACGGGTAATACTCTTTGAAAGTAGTTAGTTATCAAAAGTACCAGGATTATAATTTAGGACGCCGGACGCCCGTTTCGTCTACATAAGACTCATCAGTGACGCTCAAATCGAAATATTTATAAAGCCAAACAAGTTCAAAGTTGAAGAGCATTGAGGATCCGAAATTCTAAAAACATGTGCCAAATATGGCTAAGATAATCTATGCCTGGAATAAGAAAATCCTTAGTTTTTCGAAAAATTCAATGTTTTGTAAACAAAAAATTCATAAAAATGACCACATGATTGATATTCATGTCTATACCGAAATGTTGACTACTGGGCTGGTGATACCCTCGGGGAAGTAAACTTCACCAGCAATTAATGTTGTAAGATATGTGCGTTTCTTAAAAAGACTCATTATAGACGATTGAAGAAAAAAAATTAGAAGGCAAATCAAGTAAAAAATTTAAGAGCATTTAGGTCCCAACATTTAAAAAGGTTTTGCCAAATACATCTAAGATAATCTATATCTTGGGAAGACACTCCTTGGTAATTCGAAAATATTTAAGTTTTGTAAATCTAGTTAATTATAAATATGAACATACCAATGATAACTCATGTCGACACATGAGACATCAAGGCTATTGTCTGGTCTGCTGATGCAACCTGGTAGGAAACCGTACCAGCAGTGGCATCGAACCAGTAGTTGTTCAAAATTTCATCACGGATTACAGGGTTAACATTTTGTACGCCATATTGCGTGTTTACTCCAAATAAAAGACTCCTTAGTGACGATAAAAAAAGTGTCAAAGGCAAACGAAGTAAGAAGTTGAAGAGCATTTAGGACCCTACATTCTGAAAGGTTTTGTCAAATACAGCTAAGATAATCTATATCTAGGGTACACTATCCTTGGTACTTCAAAAACATTTAAGTTTGTAAATCTAGTAAATTAATAAATATGAACATATCAATGATGATGCATGCCAATACAGACGAATCAGTGCTGACTGAGGGCTGCTGATACTACTTGGGATGTAACATCTCCAGCAGTGGCATTGAACCAGTGGTTGTTCAAAAACTCACTACAGATACCAAGGTTAACATTTATACGCCATATTGCGCGTTTCCTTCAAATAAAAGACTCAATAGTGACGATAAAAAAGATAAAAAAAAGTTGAAGAGCATTCCAGGAGGTTTTGCCAAGTATAATTAAGATGTTCTTTTTCTATATAATCATTATAGTATGTCAAATGTTTGAGTAAACCGAGTAAATTTATAAATATGAAGATATCAATGATAATTAATGTCAAATAAAGGCAACAGTAGTATACCGCTATTCGAAAATCATAAATCGGGTGAGACAAAAACCAATCCGGATAACAAACTAAAGCCAAGGGAAACTCATCAACTATAAGAGGAAAACATAGAAATAACAGAAACACTAAAGTGAACAATTATAAAACAACAATGCAACTAACACAGAAACGAACTATAAGATAACAACCAACATTTTCCTGACTTTGCACAGGACATTTTAGGAAAAATTGAGGACATTAGTGCTGACTACTTGACTGGTGATATTATTTTGGTTGAAACCTCAAAAGTAATGGCAACAAGTGATTGTTAATAGACTTATCATAGATACAGGATTAAAGTTTTGTACGATAGGCGTGGGGTTTAACTACAATTGTTTGTTTCTGATATTATATCATAAGGCAACGATCATAAATATTTTGATGTGGCACAATTTAATTTAATGTAATGCATAATAGCTTAAAACTAAATAATATATATATATATATATAAACTCTGTCTGTTTCAGATTGGAAGTGAGAAAAAATGTTTGCTTCCAAAAATAGTAGGCCTAACTTTATTAAAGAAGAGGGACTTAAGATACCAGAGGGACAGTCAAACTCTTAAATCGAAAATAAACTGACAACGCCATGGCTAAAAATGAAAAAGACAAACAGACAAACAATAGTACACATGACATAACATAGAAAACTGAAGAATACGAAGCCCTACCAAAACATATGGGTGACCTCAGGTGCTCAAGAGGGATAAGCAGATCCTGCTCTACATGTGGCACTCGTCGTATTAAAAGTTTCGTGTTCCGATATGATAATGAAAAAAAATTAGTTTTGATTAAATTCGAAACAAATTGTTTGTTCCCAGAAAAAAATCAAGCCCCCCTTTTTTCCATGAAAATATATAAATGTTTTGTGCCTGAATAAATTCTGTTATTTTCAAGATTTTAATCTAACCTATTAATTCTATAAAATATGAACAGTAAATCATTTACCTATTTTTAGTAAGTGCATACACACAGAAAGAGTGTGAATAATAACCTAGACAAGCTTTGTAACAAACAATTTTTAATGTCCCCATGTGCATGAAATGGAGTTTAGTTTTCAGAAAATGTATTTGGCTTTTGTGTCAAAGCCTTATTTCAGTTTTCTATAAATTATTTGATAATTTCTGCGAAACGGCATTTATATTTGACTTCATATTCTGATGTATACTGAATATGGAATTTTTAGAAGGTGTATCGTATGATTGATGGTAACAATACTAATATATTAGGATGTGAACCTTCCCTGGTTTTATTACTACTGTTGTGCCATGTGTACTATTAATTGTAGGTTTGTCTTTTTCATTTATAGCCATAGCGTTGTCAATTAATTTTCGATCTATGAGTTTGACTGTTCCTCTAGTATCGTTCGCCCCTCTTTTGATACATTTAGTGAGTTAGCAGTAGATAAAGCTTTCTTAGAGAAGAAAAAAATGCAAGGTTTTCAGGATTACATTTTTATGAAGGATTGTAATGAACTTGCACAACTTTTTGAGTTTTGATTATTTTAAAGAAAAATAACATAACGGCTTTAAACTAGGGTGTTAATGTTGGTTAGATATTTTCTATCTATATATATGCATTCTTTCCTTTCGTCCAAGAAATATGTGCATTCCAAAATACAGTGAAATTTAACTCAAATTTCAGACTGCAAGAACATTCTATATGATTGAAAAAAAATATGATTTCAGTGGTTTCAGACATACAGATTCTTCGTAACACTTTAACCAAGTGTTAGGCGTTGCCTTCAGTAAAAATTTACTTTACCCGTTTAACAGCATAAAATATCATACCGATATTAGAATATTTGTTTTCATCAAACAATATGTGCATTTATTTATACTTTTGTCTTTTTTTCTTTATTTATATCATTTGATTATCTAAATACATTTATATTTGTATTTCCTGTTTTTATCCATTTTAATTTTTGTTCTACCAAAAAACTAGATCCTTAGTGTTTTCTGTTATTATTTTAAGTTTTCGGTTTTACGTAAACAGCAATATATACTGTTACTTATCAAGGAAGCAATCAATTAAAAATAAGAGTGCAACGTAAAATCTGGCATTGAATGCAAAATATTTTACTGAACTGCTAATATTAAGATTATTCAAATGGTTTCCTAGAGTATTAAGATTGTTTTTCTTTAATAATATTTTGCACAATTGGAAAAAAAATGCATCTATAAATACAGAATATCTTTGAAATTTTAAACAATTTGCAGCAGATAATTGTTTGTTTTTATGAATCTCTAGTTGCAGTCACTATTTTAATAAATAAAGCACAAATTACTTGTAATAATACATATATTTATTTACCTTGTACCCAAAGAAGTATTCCTAGAGATCTGAAGAAAATGTTTATTACAAACTTATTTGTACTAATATCAAAATAGCTGCAGCATCACGAGTTCTTGATATTTCGAAAGACAAACAAAGGGGTTCATAAACTAAACGCATACATACACCTACATTTACCTGTAAACTTTCAAAACGTATAATTCTTTGTAAAATTTTAGACGTACAATTAACCAACCGTGATAAAATTGATATTTCCCGTTATATTCTGCTGTGAAAATATTATTGATTTGGATTAATTGAATACGATGCACTACCATATTACCTCACAAGTATGTAAAATGCTTATTGAAGCAAGCTCTCGTTTTCAATGAAGTTGCATAATATGTTTTCCTTATCGATGATTAACAACTTGAACTTGTGAAATTCAAACTTTTCGTGTAAACATTTAATCTAGAATAAAAAGAGGATTTTTTGACGTCCAAATTATCTCTGTCTGTATATTTACTTAGGTCTGCGCTGTTAATTTATTTACTTTATTTTAATTTATCCGTAATTGTTTCATCCGATTATACCTGAAAAATTTCAAAATTTAATTTATTTCTCATAAAAGATATGGCCGTTTTTTTCAAATTTTCTTCACCTAGACTTATCCCCAGACTTTTAACTTACTCCGTCATGCATGGCTCTGATTCCATGTACGAATATTGCTTTTATCTTTTGCCCCCCCCTGTATTTTTTTCTTTATCACAAGAGATTTGTTTGTTTATTTTTAGTTATGGACTGTGCGATCTCTATTCTCAGAATTTATACTTTCTCATTCATGCATAGCTCTTATTCCTTGTCAGAATTTGGTTTCATCTTTTGGTCCATTTTGGATTTTATCAGCTCTAAAATGTGTTAATAAGGTTTTGGATTTTCGAAAATGTTGGCGTCAAGCAATACTGACAAATATGTAGTGGTCGAGAAACACCCTCTCGTTTGAAAAACGCTCGAAAATCTGTAATTGCAGACTAAATGGTAAAAAATCCACATGCCATTATTAATTGATAGGACAGCGAAAGTGCAAGTGGAAAGATAATGTAAACAAGAATAAACTAAGTTATATATAGATTCTATAAACGATGCTAAATATTGGTCATATATTACTATATTGGTGTGTAAAAGATCATAAGATAAAATCAAATTGATAAATGTTTAATTGTCCATACATTGTAAAAATTCACATTTAAAATTTCCGCACCCTAATCATGCTCGGAATTTTCCTTATACATATAAACTCATCATAGATACCAGGATAAACATTTCTTATTTACGCCAGACGCACGTTTCGTCTACAAAAGACTCGTCAGTGACGTTCGAATAAAAAAATGTTTAAAAGGCCAAATAAAGAACGAAGTTGAAGAGCATTGATGACCAAAAATTCCTAAATGTTTGCCAAATACAGCTAAGGTAATCTAATCCTGATGTAGAAAAGCCTATGGTTTTCAAAAATTCAAGGTTTTGTTAACTGTTTATTTATAATTATGAACTTATCAATGATAACTAAAGTCAACACAGAAGTGCTGATTTCTGGGCTGGTGATACCCTCGGGGAACGTATCTCCACCAGCAGTGGCATCGACCCAGTGGTTGCAAATAAACTCATTATAGATACCAGGATACAAATTTCTTATTTAATTTCTTAATATACATTTAATTAACATTTTAAACTAGTTGCTTTTTAGGAGGCATGGCAGTGGAGAAAGGGTGTGTTTCAAAAGTACATACTTGGAACGAAGTCAGCTGATATAACTCATTCTAATAGAGAGGCGGAAGATACTAAGGAAACATTCGTTAGTTGACAAACTTACAAATCCATGGATAAGAAAAGGAAACCCGTATAAAAAAGACAAACAACATTACAAATAAAGGCAACAGTAGTATACCGCTGTTCAAAACTCATAAATCCATGGACAAAAAACAAAATCGGGGCAACAAACCAAAACTGAGGGAAACGCATTAAATATAAGAGGAGAACAACGACACAACACCGAAACGCAACAGCACACAGAAACGGACCAAGCAACAGACAATACACCACGAGAATAACAAATATAACATCAAAACCGAATACATGAATATGGGATAGACAAGTACCGTGCCACGTCTTATCTAAAAAATAAGAGAAAACAGAAACGACTCAACGTTAAAATGCAACACACACACAGAAAAGAACAATATTATAACAATGGCCATCTTCCAAAACTTAAGACTGAACAATGCGAATCCAACCAACGAACCACAATCATTTCAATTTACAAACACATTTCACATGTGATCTGCGCTGAAAACAGAACATTAGTGTTTTCTATCAATTGAGTATAAAGTTTTCTACCACTTATTGGAATGTAATATCACACAGACGGTCTTCAGCCGTAAACAAAGAGTACGCGAAAAATTAAGTGTATTTGTTATAACGTTCGGTTATAATTTGGTATGAACAAGAATAAAATTAAATCTGAAAATTCGCCCAAAGACAACAAGTTCGTGAAAACTGATAGGGGTTTAATTAACCATTTCAAATAGTCTACTTTACTATATTCATAGTAACATCGATAATGTATTTACATTGAATTAAATAGGTAAAAGTTGATATTCAGGTAAAGTATTGGACCGCTAGTATACGTATAAGGTGTTAAACTAATCTGTGGACGACATTCTGACATTTGCATATTGTAAAGATGGATTGACGAACAACACAAAATGTCAAACTAATTTCAATAGTCATTCGGTATCTAGTCATGCATAATAAAACCGGTTTCTACTATCGATTTTCCATCGGTTTTAAACTGATAGTGTGAGATACTGTTGGCAAATGACTTCGCACTTGTATTGGTTCTTAACCCTTTGCATCATTACACCTACACTTCACCTTAATGTATTAGAAATCTATTTCTTATTTCGGTTTCTTTGTTCAAATATTTCATTGATATAAAAAGATGTGGTATGAGTGCCTATGAGATAACTTTCAATCCAAGTCACAATTTATAGAAGTAAATCATAAGAGGTCAAAGTTCTAATTTACACAGGCACTTGTCTCTGAAAAACATTATCAATACAATTTAATTTTTAAAAGTATATAGTTATTTTTTCAGAGACAACGTGTCTGGGGGTCATATCAAGAAATAAAATGTTGCTTTCGCACTCACTTCTCATAATTGATTGGTTCCATATACAATTTAAGGAATTCTGTATGGTTTTTTTTTTTTTATCTCATTGGATTTTGAAACTTTATAACGGTGAATTTAACTACGAAATCACCAAATACATTTTGTAAACGAGAAGATGTGGTATAATGATTTTCAATGAGACAACTCTCTACCAGAGATGACAGGTTAAATAACTAAAGGTCGACGTACGGCATTCAATAATTTTATTTTCTTAAAATGCCCTGTACCAAGTCAGGAAAATGGCTATTGTTATACAATAATTCGTTTCAGTGATGATCGATGCCAAAGTATTAGAAAATCCAAAGCTTGTTAAAACTATGAAGAGCAATCATATAAAAAGGACCAAAAAGTATAACCAAACCTAGGCAAGGTTTAAGAGCTTTGCATGAAGGAGATACATTCCTTAATTTTGAACATTTTCCAAAATTTGTAACAGCACATTTTGAGAACTCAAAATTCGTATTTACATGTCAGTATCAATTAGTTAGTTAGTTAGAATGTGAATGTATGGATTTTTTGAGTTTCAAAGTCATGATTGTGAATCTAAAAAAAACCATGAACGACACTTCATTTATTATATAACATAATGAAAATGCAAATAAACTTCAAATACAAATAAGAGGTTAAACTGTTATTCTAACTGATATAAACTATGTTTGCATACTTATCATTACCTATAATACTCATTATTTTACTTGTATGTTAACACCCGTCCAAAAACAATTGAAAGCAATTGAAACCTCGCAATTTCCAAAGTTATACACAAAAAAATCATGTAAACAACTTGTTTACTTTCAACTATTTCAATCCATCAGTAAACAGTAAACAGCTTACTTCATCCTATTTACCTTTAATATAATTTAAAAATCAGTAATACATACATTCATAAGGTTAAAAGTTTAAAAAAAACCTACAGAAATATACTTCATCCTATACCTTTTGTATATTTCATAAATAAAATCCGTTATACATGCATTAATAAGCTTTAAAGATTTCTAACACTGCTATTACATTATTATGACTGATGCCTAATTAACTTTTAAGCTAAGATATCGATCCAGTTGCAGGAGTCGAAAGATTTGTTGCAATACTCGCGTGAAATCTGAAAAAAATATCCATACAATATCATTTAAAAAGTACAAATAACTTACCTTGTACAATATGAATTTAATCAAACAAATGTTTTATATCACAGTGTAATTTAGGTAGATCCTAAAACTAATTTTTCTTTTTTACTGTTATAACATATACACTTTTTACGTTTCACCTATATATGAAATTCATCTATATACGCAGCCGCATGTTTACTTTAAAAATATAGAAAGTCTTCTTTTTTGACCTGTTGATCAAGAATATTGCGTCTTTCACAATATCCAATGGAGCATATCGTTCATTCATGTACTCGTACATTATTAAATGGTCAATGAGAAGTATGGATTGTTTTTGATATATAGAGAATAATACATGGCAAAATCCGTATCATATGTCGTATCATCCCGAGACATCAATATCAGCCCAAGGGATGATATTGGTCGAGGGTGATACGGCATGTGATACGGATTTTGCCATGTATTATACGCTTTATCATATATTTCAACAGAAGAGTTTTATATTATATGAACTGTTTTCTGATCCATAGCACTGGGTTACCTTCAGTTCTGCTTTTGTCTTGTTTCAAAGCTTTAAAATAACTGCTCAATTATTTATACGAAGCACCTAGGTTACCTTACAATCTGTTGTTTTGAAAATATTTTGTTTATTATTGTATTATTGAGTGTTTTGTATTTTTTATAGTTGCATTTAGTGTGCCAAAAAAATTGTTGTAAAAACTTGATGTTCGTGACGTTACATACCAAACAATGACGTCATTCAAAAAATTGACCTATTTTAAGAGAAAAAAAAATTCAATTTTTTTTTTTTTTAATTTTTTTTATATTTTTTTTTTTTTTTTTTTTTTAGTAGAAAAAAATTCTTAAGCAAAAAAACCCCTAAAAAACTGACTTGTTTAAAAAAAAAAAAAAAAAAAAAAAAAAAAGGTATGCGATACGGGTTTTACCATGCGATACGGGGTATGCGATACGGGTTTAGCCATGCGATACGGGGTATGCGATACAGGGTAGGTGATACAGACTGGAAAAAAGAACCTTTATTAGATATACAAAATAGCTGTATTTTGTACTAAATATATGATAAAAAAAGATACTGGGCGCAACACGTTAACTGAATATGTAAAAAATAACTTGATACAGGCTTTATTAAAAATGTTGTTCTAATGATTCGAGCATTCAACAACCAGCAAATATAAAGTGAAAACTGCAGTACAGAATAAGACACAGACATGAATGAAGAGACACATCTTTGTAACACGTGAATAAGGAAATGGGTTATTGTTGCTTGTACCATGTAATGATTAAGATATGAACTCAATTATTCTATCTTTTACAGAATTGCTCAGAATTTTCCAAAACCTGTCAAATTGTCATGTTCATAATTTGGGATCTGTTTATAGAGATAAGATTTTATAGTTTTAGAACTTGAACGTACACACATTGGGTTGTTATTCTATGCATTTAATTACAGATTGAATGACTTTTTAAAAATTACCCTGCTGTAAAATAAATTACTAAGTAAAGTCAAATTGACCCTGTTTGAATCTAAGGATGACATATTACTGTCATTACTTTATACTGAACGAACAATGAACCAATAATGTGTGTCACCTCGTTGATGTTACGACAGGTGTGTATATATGTGTGCTTAAGTTGATAACTCGTAACACTCAATCAGAGTTCATACCAAATGGCATCCTATTTTTCATGTTTATGATTGATGGGATATGTTTTCCTATGGTTTTGTTTTTCAAAATGTCGTTTATGTATGTTTGTATTAATATAATTTGTCTAAAAAAATTCTCATTATAGATACCAGGATTAAAGTTTTATATCATTACGCCAGATGTGCGTTTCGTCTACGAAAGACTCATCAAGAATAGAATTAAAAAAATGTTATAAAGGTAAAATAAAGTACGAAGTTGAAGAACTTAAAAGACCAAATATTCCTCAAAGTTTTGCAAAATACAGCTAAGATAATCTATTCTTGAGGTAGAAAAGCCTTAGATTTTCAAAAATTCAAAGTTATGTTTTAACAAGCTACTTATAATTATGAACATATAAATGATAACTCTAGACAACAACTTATTGTTAAGATATTATACGACAATACATATTTGAATTGAAAATAAACTTATCATAGATACCAGGACTAAATTTTATATATTCGCAAGACGCGTGTTTCGTCTACAAAAGACTCACCAGTAACGCTCGAATCCAAAAAGGCATATAGTTTTCACAATACTATGAAACGAACTAAAACAGAACGGACAGTTTTAGTGGACGTATTTGCACATTTCTATATACTTTTTAAACAAAAACGAAGATTTTGATATTAAACAGCTGAAAGATATGTGGAAAATTAGATCAAATTATTCAAAGTTTTAAAAGTTTTCGATTTTTGAAATTCAATAGTATATAAACATACACAATTTAATTGCTCCATTGAAAACTTTTTAAGTAAGCACCTGTAATTGATTGTGAATATTACGGTTACATATGTAAAATACAACAGAATGGATGTCAAATATTTACATATCTTAATAAAAACTTTATGTCAACAAACCTTTTTTCCCAATATAAAGATTGTGCAAAATGCTCACCTTTTGTTTATTATAGACGAGGGAAAATATATAAGGACAAAAAGCAAAGTTCTGTTACACGAAAGAAAACTTAAACAGAAAAAGATGAAAGTGCATGTAAGTTCTATGAATTTAAAAGCAGTTTTTCCTCCAATTAGCTATATGAGCATGCAACTGCACTTCTGAACATAATAAACTTCGACCACAAAACTTTTATTCTTCGTTTTGTATCAAGAAGTACAATTACCTATATTTGAACTAAATAAGAACTATATATATATCTCTCATGTATATACCATGTCATATCAATAACATCATAGTACAGATATTCTTTGGTTGCAATAAAATCAGAAGTCTAGAAAATAATTGATGAAATTTTTGCGATGCATTTAGAATGATGCCACTGCTGGTGGAGTTTTATTTTTCCTTGGAGTTCAGTATTTTTGTGATTTCATTTTTAGTAGACAAAACGCGCGTCTGGTGCAAATACAGAATTTCAATCCTGGTATCTATGATAAGTACATTTACAACCACTGGGTGGATGCCACTGCAAGTGGAGTTTTTATTTCCCGAGGGTATCACCAGCCCAGTAGTCAGCACTTCTGTGTTGACATGCATTATCGTTGATTTGCTCATAATTATGAATTAACTGTTTACAAAACTTTGAATTATTGAAGTACTAGGACTATTTTTTTTACCCCAGGAAAAGATTCCCTTGGCTGTATTTGGCAAAACTTTTAGAAATAGTTGGTCCTCAACGCTTTTCACTTTGTACTTTAATTGGTCGTTTAAACTTGTATAGATTCGAGTGTCACTGGTGAGTCTATTGAAGACGATACGCGCGTCTGGTGCATAAAAAGAATTTCAATCTTGGTATCTATGATGAGTTTATTCACTACCGGTTTTCAATTTCAATCAGCATTTAGAGAACTACATTAATTGGTGCCCTAAAATGGTTTATAAAAGTAGAGTAATTATGTAATATTCGTAAGACCATTTTATATTTCCAAAAGAAAGTGACGTATCAGATGAAATTTTAATGAAACATGAAATAGTGTATATTTTACACTTACGAAAATTTGTCTTTTCCAATAACTTTACAACACTCAATAAAGGGGTAAGGTATGATTTAAAGACATTAAAAGTGTCTCACATTAGATCTGAATCGACATCTCAATCAGGACTTGAGGGTATTGTCTGCCGTAAAATAATTCTAACTAGTTTAGACATGAAATGAGATTCTTCCACTTTGTACAATTAGGTCAAATCATCCTTATAATGTCATGTAATGTCTATATTTCATGTCGATAGCAATTTTAGTCTTGGGTCCTTCAAAAGGACAGAGATCGGACGAACGGGAGATTAAATGGCGATTTCACGATGAAAAACAAATAAAAAAAAAAGAATGCACGTTGCGTTTTCACCAATTTGCACTAAATATGGTGAAAGGTGAATTTAGAACTTAGACGACAGATTTTTCTTTAATTAACATGGAATAAAAAAATCCTCGAAACATAGACGAAGGGAAATCTGAAGTATGCATACGCCAATGTGAAACAGCAATGCAGCAACACAAAAACCAAAGACATCAACGTGTGTTTACGGTCGATGATGACGATCAGAAAGTAATGGTGAACAATAGTCCACTTTAAAGCTATTTTCTACAATCGGAGACAAGCTCCCACTAGATTTTCACAAGCTTTAATTCAGGTGTCAATATGAAGCGTATGCACAAATTTCTTCTCGATAATTTTAAATCAGTGTTTCGTACACTGTCTAATAAACGAGATATTTTCGGGTCTGGTTTTCAATCTGATACGCCTCGTATATAGGTTAGAAATTTAAATATATTACAAATACAAAATAAACAATTTCGATACAAATGTACGCCTCGTAAGTTGGATATTTTAAAGATATATGACAAATAAATAATAAACAATTTCAAAATTCTCACAATATAAGTTGACTTGCTTGGATTAACCCTAAATTGATATGATAAAAGTGCAACTGTTATAAAGTCTTATACATGTAACTATTATTAGAATACTTTGTGTGTGGTATTATTAATAAAATGACATCGCTTCACAACTTTCATATTAAATATTATATGTTTGCATGTTTTCACTTGATCATCTTAGCTCAAATATGGCGAATAGCAATCGGTTATGTAATATAATATTAGTATACCCTAATAGGGGTTTATTCTGGAGAAGGTTACAATTATCATTTTAGGTATGTTATTATTGCATAAAAATGTAAATTTTGAAACTCATCAGTCTCTTGTACTAGCCCACGCGCAAATACCGGTGTATGGCAAATCATTTAAAAGGATGGGTTTTAATCACGCACAATTGATAATTTTCCAATATCATAATATAAAGAAATCCAATTCCGCAATTAATCCAATTTTTTTTCCAGTAGATTTGACTGTCCCTATATAAGTAGAAATTAAATTTTAAAATATTGTTCTTATACAGCTTGTATATTAACTTCCAAATACAGATTATGATGTTTCAATATGGAATTAAAATACACGAATGGAAATATTAATTATTCAAATACTAATAGATGCGGCTTCACGTATTCCATTTCCATTTCACTACTACGATGCCGATAGTCGAGTACATTGTAACTAAGTGTGATGATATAAACACACATTGGTTAGAGGTAAAGGGGGAGGGTTGAGATCTCACAAACATGTTTAACCCCGCCGCATTTTTGCGCCTGTCCCAAGTTAGGAGCCTCTGACCTTTGTTAGTCTTGTATTATTTTAATTTTAGTTTCTTGTGTACAATTTGGAAATTAGTATGGCGTTCAAAAATCATTATCACTGAACTAGTATGTATTTGTTTAGGGGCCAGCTGAAGGACGCCTCCGGGTGCGGGAATTTCTCGCTACATTGAAGACCTGTTGGTGACCTTCTGCTGTTGTTTTTTTATTTGGTCGGGTTGTTGTCTCTTTGACACATTCCCCATTTTCATTCTCAATTTTACTCTGTCATTCCGACGTTGATGCATGGAAGTTATTTTATTTGAAAGAGCAATATCTGTGCAAGTTAGCTGTTCCACCATCACATGAACATTAACCGGACATTGTATCCTGCCTTATTTGCTTTGAATGCTCTCGAGATCTTCGTTTTATTTTCGCTTTCTTAAAAAGAAGCTACCAAAAGAAAATAATCCTGGCGGAAGAAACGTGTTAATTATTTTTTAGTTTTCGACAAAATTTGAAGTTTACAAACAACACGTATATTTACTTACTTTTTCGTACCAATCAGTAAAGATAATTTAAAAATAATTTCTTTCAACCAATTTATAATTTCTTTTCAGCTTTTTGCGTTGATTTGGCGTACATCAATCACAAATCATCAATCGTTCAACACGATCACTTATATTTTATTAAATAGTTTAATGATATTTTGCAGTTTTAAAACTTTTTAAAAAACACCATTGAAATTTAACCTTTTTTTAATATGTCAATAGACTTATCTACATCGACACATATAGTCACCCCATTAATTGTAGCAAAAATCAGTAGAGCGTACTTTTTAAATATGTCAAGTGCAAGATCAAGTTATAAAGTTCGTTGACGTCGTATAACCTGTGACGCAGTAACATTGACATGAGACAGTGACTGAACAAAGACTACTATGTATAGCTCTACAAACCGGTTTTCTTGACACTACATAGATATACGAAGGTATGGTATGAGTGCAAATGAGACAACTCTCCATCCAAGTAACAACTTGTAAAAGAAACTAGAGGCTCTAAAGAGCCAGTGTCGCTCACCTTGGTATATAAAATGTGAATTAAACAAAGGAAGCAGGCAGTTCATGACAAAATTGTGTTTATGTGATTGTGATGTGTTTGTACATCTTACTTTACTGAACATTATTGCTGCTTACAATTATCTCTATCTATAATGAACTTGTCCGTTTGGTTTCAGTGGAAAATGTTAGTAAAAATCTACAAATTTTATGAAAATTGTTAAAAATTTATTATAAATGGACAATAACTTCTTCGGGGGTCAATTGACCATTTTGGTCATTTTGACTTATTTTTGAGTCTTAAATTGCTGTTTACAGTTTATCTCTATCTATAATAAATTAATAATTCAAGATAATAACCCAAAACAGCAAAACTTCCTTAAAATTACCAATTTAGGGGCAGCAACCTAACAACGAGTTGTTCGATTCATCTCAAAATTTCAGGGTAGGTAAATCTTAATCAGATAAACAATTCCTTCTGTCAGATTTGCTCTAAATGCTTTGGTTTTTGAGTTATAAGCCAAAAACTGCATTTTATCCCTATGTTCTATTTTTAGCCGTAGTGGCCATCTTGGTTGGTTTGCCCGGTCACAAAACACATGTTTTAAACTAGATAGCCTAATAATGATTCTGGCTATGTTTGCTAAAATTTGGCCCAGTAGTTTCAGCGGAGAAGATTTTTGTAAAAGCTAACTAAGATTTACGAAAAATGGTTAAAAATTGACTATAAAGGGCAATAACTCCTAAAGGGGTCCATTGACCATTTTGATCCTGTAGACTTATTTGTAAATCTTACTTTGCTGAACATTTTTGCTGTTTACAGTTTATCTTTATCCATAATAATATTCAAGATAATATCCAAAAATAGCAAAATTTCCTTAAAATTACCAATTCAGGGGCAGCAACCCAACAACGGGTTGTCCCATTTATCTGAAAATTTCAGGGCAGATAGATCTTGATCAAATACACAATTTTATCCCTTGTCAGATTTGCTCTAAATGCTTTGGTTTTTGAGTAATAACCAAAAACTGCATTTAACCTTCATGTTCTATTTTAAGACGTGGCGGACATCTTGGTTTGATGCTGGGTAACGGGACACCTTTTTTAATCTTAATACCCCAAAGATGATTGTGGCCAAGTTTGGATTAATTTGGCCCAGTAGTTTCAGAGGAGAAGATTTTTGTAAAAGATCATGGAGATTTACGAAAAATGGTTAAAAATTAACTATAAAGGGCAATAATTCCTAAAGGGGTCAACTGACCATTTTGATCATTTGACTTATTTGTAAATCTTACTTTGCTGAACATTATTGCTGTTTACAGTTTATCTCCATCTATAATAATATTCAAGATAATAACCAAAAACAGTAAAATTTCCTTATAATTACCAATTTAGGGGCAGCAACCCAACAATGGGTTGTCTGATTCATCTGAAAATTTCAGGGGGCAGATAGATCTTGACCAAATAAACAATTTTACCCCCCAGTCAGATTTGCTCTAAATGCTTTGGTTTTTGAGTTATAAGCCAAAAACTACATTTTACCATATGTTCTATTTTTAGCCATGGCGGCCATCTTGGTTGGTTGGCCGGGTCACAAAACACAATTTTTAAACAAGATACATCAATGATGATTGTGGCCAAGTTTGGATTAATTTGACCCAGTAGTTTCAGAGGAGAAGATTTTTGTAAAAGTTAACGCCGGACGACGGACGACGACGGACGACGGACGACGGACGACGACGGACGACGGACGACGACGGACGACGGACACCAAGTGATAAAAACCATTATTTATTTAAAAGGTCGTACTAAATACTTCTTATAAGATTTCATCAGTACTACATACCTTTAAAATATCAGCAATACAGTTATTACTTATCTACATACTTTTATAAGATAACATGAATACTACATACTTTTATAACATATATATCATCATCTGTATATGGAATCATAGATGTAAAGATGAAAAAATATCCCTCCACATATGATATATCTTGTGGTTATGTTTCAAGAATCTTTCAAACTGGGATTTCAAATTACGCCATCTTTTTCCCAGAAGAAGATGTAACCACATGTTTTGTATTGTTTAAAATAATGAAAAAAAAGTATACAACTCGGTTAAGAAAAAGTACATAATAAAGCATGGTAAATGCGTTGACAGTTAGTACCGTCAAAGCGGATGAGGATCGATCATTTACGATATACCATCAGACAAATGAAACGGTGCATTTCTCAAAGCAAATATTTCAAGCATGTATTTGATATATATACAATTTATGACAACTGTGTATCAAATTAAAGAGATTACAATTTTTGTGGTTAACCTGAGTGACAATGTGCATTGGTTGCAGATAAAGATTCTAACAATATTTTTTCACCGTTCAAAATAAGGGTAAAAATAGAAATTTAATGCATATAAATATAACTCCAGAAAAAAATATTTTACTCTACTACATGCACGTATACTAAAAACCGATTACCAGTCGAGACCTGGAGATGGCTCTATTTGCCAAAAAGCGAAAGAGTGTGCTCTCTATGTGATTCGATGGATATTGGTGATGACTACCATTATACTATGACATGTAGCTACGTTATCAAGGAAAGAATAAATCTGCTTCCCCCTTTTTGTCACGAAAATGTTAAAGTTTGAACAGCTATTCGCTTAATTCCAACAATGTAATTATATTAGAAAAAAACTGTAAATGTATTAAGAATGTCCAAGAGAAGGTCGTTCCTCCAGGTTAGAACTTCTTAGTATTACTTTATACACGTATATGTAATTCACACATGCTATATAAGTTGTATATTGCTTTAAACATGTATATGTACTCTGTAAATATAAAAAAAGAAGATGTGGTATGATTGCCAATGAGACAACTATCCACAATAGACCAAAATGACAAAAACATTAACAACTATAGGTCATCCGCGTACGGCCTTCAACAATGAGCATAGCCCATACCGCATAGTCAGCTAGAAAAGACCCCGATAAGACAATGTGAAACAATTCAAACGAGAAAACTAACGGCCTTACATATGTAAAAAAAAAAAAAAAAAAAAAATGAACGAAAAACAAAGATTTAACACATAATAGTTATCAAAAGTACCAGGATTATAATTTCGACGAAAAAGTACCAGGATTATAATAAACGACGACGTGGCCGGGTACTTATACATCCCGACACAAAAAGACACAATGAACACAGATCTGAGAGTACTCGCAGTTATCTGACAGCTAGTTCAAAGCCACTAACAACTAATAGAAAAATATTGCCTCTAAGACTAAACAATCAATCAGATTGTAGATCCATGAAAATGTATAGTTACGTATATAACATACTAGTAATATTTAGTTAGCTTTTAATCTACTGATAACAAAATCAATATTTATACCAATAAAGATAATATTCAATGATCTTATTACAGTGTTGAATATATAACCTTTAAGAATAAGTTTATTTAAAGGAGCGACAAGTTTACATGGATCATTTCTAAATTTCCGGGCACGGTTAACAACATTTCCGTAAAAATGAGGATGTGCTATTCCGTATGAAATAAGTTTTGTACAGGTACAACCAAACTACAAAACCAAATCTTTATATCTATGGAAAAATTTAGTAAAGGTTTTAAGTAATTTATTGTAACGATATCCCTGGTTTAATAATTTACCAGTAATACATAGGTTGCGTTCATTAAAATCGAAAACGTTACAACAGACACGGGCATAGCGAACAAGTTGTGAAATATAAACACCGTAAGATGGTGCCAAAGGAACATCTTCATCTGAAAATGTAAATTTAACAATAGGGAACGAAAAATCGTCTCTTTTGTCGTAAATTTTAGTGTGTAGTTTCCCGTTATTACCGAATAAATTTGATTCATTTAAAGTAAGTTCCTTGGGGTAAATTTCAGCAGTATATTGAGAAAATTCTTGATTATTTAACGAGAAAATATCATTAAGATAACGGTAAGTGTTGTTGAATTTATCAATTAAATGCAATTTCGACTGGTCTTTACTGAGTAAATATCTGTAAAAATTGTTGTAAGAGAATAACATATTCATTCATTCAACTTTGATTTATCCCTGTCTAGGGCAAGATATTTGCGCCTTCGCTGGACATTTTAGAAATCAGAGTGAGACATGACAGACAAAGAACAAGGATATGCATATTAAAAAAAGATGCGTCTTTTTTAGAACCACAAGACTTAGCAATGATGATGGATAAATCAATAGCATCAAATCCTTTTGTGACTAAGGGAATTTATAGAGAAAAAAACTTTTTTTCCAAATGCGAACTAGTCTGTATACTAGTCTTTTGTCGAAAACTAAAAAATAATTAACACGTTTCTTCCGCCAGGATTATTTTCTTTTGGAAGCTTCTTTTTAAGAAAGCGAAAATAAAACCGAAGAACTCGAGAGTATTTAAAGCAAATAAGGCAGGATACAATGTCGGGTTAATGTTCATGTGATGGTGGAACAGTCTGTATACTAGTCTTAAGCTTTGACTGGCAAAATGCGAGATGAAGCGGCTGCAAGTTTGCATTGGCTGGTATGGGGATTTGTAATAAAATAAAAGGCGGAAGATACAAATAGGATTTTATTAAACTGGAAAGTCTAAGAGAAACTAACACTACCGTGGCAACACACTCAAACTATGACGAAAAGCCAACCAAGTCGGTAAAACACTACATAAGTTGCGCCAAAGGAACCCAACCACACACTAGGGATGATCTCACACTGAAAATCTAAATTAGTCACGATGACTATTCAGTTAGTCAAATATCAGCCGAAAGGTAGTCAAAAGCATATATGACTACCCATCAAGTCATTATGACTACCTGCATGGTCAATTGACTATGTTAGTGATCACAGCACCACGTGGTGTAGAGTATCGGTTTTCACGCGCACTCTTTCGCGTTCCCTTTTTTCCATAGATTGTGTAGATGTAAACAAACCAGAAGGCACGGAAACTGTTATTTTGTCAAATATACCAATTGTTTTAAGTAAGTATGATGTATATTTGTTTTTATTCTAACTTACAAAAATTGAATTTAAGAAAAAAAAAGAGTATAAATGAAAGTAATATCGGCATATGTTGAAAAAAGAGGGGATATGTATACGGGAATATCAATTTTGATACACATACAACGTATTGTCGATTGAAAAGAGTATTTAACGATATCTTTTTTTAACCTGAGCAAAAACTGTTGAAAATAAACACTGCAATCGATATTAACAACAATAGATTAGAAACTCAGGGTGGCTGTCAAGATCCTGGTGCTTATATCACAATGGTGTGTTGTAAGATGGGTGGCTGTCAAGATCCTGGTGCTTATATTACAATGGTGTGTTGTAAGATGGGTGGCTGTCAAGATCCTGGTGCTTATATTACAATGGTGTGTTATAATATGAGTGGCTGTCAAGATCCTGGTGCTTATATTGCAATGGTGTGTTGTAAGATGGGTGGCTGTCGAGATCCTGGTGCTTATATTACAATAGTGTGTTGTAAGACGGGTGGCTGTCAAGATCCTGGTGCTTATATTACAATGGTGTGTTGTAAGATGGGTGGCTGTCAAGATCCTGGTGCTTATATCACAATGTTGTGGTATAAGATGGGTGGCTGGCAAGATCCCGGAGCTTACATTACAATGTTGTGGTATAAGATGGGTGGCTGTCAAGATCCCGGTGCTTACATTACAATGTTGTGGAATAAGATGGGTGGCTGTCAAGATCCTGGTGTTTACATTAAAATGTTGTGGTACAAGATGGGTGGCTGTCAAGATCCCGGTGCTTACATTACAAATTAATGGTATAAGATGAGTGATTAAATCGCTAGATCAAAGATTTTAAAATTTAAAACTTTTAACATGACTGATATACTTGATTATTGTTATATTTCAGCTTTTAAAATGATATAATTATATTTTTCAGCAAATGAAGACATTACTTTTTCTGTGAACACAGCTAAGAGATTTTTGACCATAGAGAATACCACACTGACACGTGCAGAGTTGATACCGACAAAATATCTGAAATAAACACTTCAAATGAACAATGAGTTTTAATATAATAAATTTATTTTCTTTATTTGATTTTTTGACTTTGATATGCATCACTGAGTAATGGTTACACATGGACACTTAAGATATAGGAAGGTTTTGAACATTGAGCACTTTCTGGTCCTATACTATTGTCATTGTTGGTATTGCTGCTGTGGTATTTTTAATGATATTAGATTACATATGTATTTGTCAATCCCATGGAAGAGAAACAACAAAAAGTAGAATAACAGAAGAAATAATTGAACCATACAAGAACGAAACGGAACAAAACGCACAAAAATTAAATGGTAGAACAAAAAACACAACACAAATTAAAATAACAATCTAACAGTCGTGACTATTCACAGCAATCATGTTGACTAACCAACATGGTCACTTTCGACTATTTCAATTAGTCATATGAACTGCATTCAATAGTCAAACTGACAAATATGCATAGTCAATTGAACAATCCAATTCGTCATAACGAGTATAATATATGGTCATTTTGACTTCCTAAAATAGTCATAATGACCACCCTACCCAGTCAAATGTGACTTACCATCTAGTCAAACGACTAAGAGCATAGTCAAAATGATTAAAGTGCATTGTCACCTAGAGGACAGTCAAAATGACTAATTAAATTGGTCAAATTGACTAATTTAGATTTTCAGTGCAGTTGCTCTAAAAGGGTAAGTATATTCTGCTCCGGCAGTGGCACCTGTCATGTTGTTTAATACAAGTATACGTGGTGCAGATATCCAATAGAGATCAACCACTTCTGGAAATAACGAAGGAAAATCCAAGCTCTGGAATATAATCTAATGCATATCAATGATAACAGTTTTTTGTTTGTTTTATTTTTTCTGACTCGTCGACGTACGAGTTTTTGATCTTTGTCATCTGCTTTTATTCATGCATGTGTATGCTACCGAATGGAAGTTGCACTCTGGGACAAAAATTTCCGAAGACAGAACGAAGAAGAATATTCTGTCTCACAAAATCAGGACCATAGGCCGACAAAGCAACATGTGGAAATGAAATTCCATCCGCAAAAAATGCCACGATTTACATAATTATGTTTCCCCTTAAAAATAGTGAAGAGCGTTCAAGTAACAGCTATAGCGAACTAACTGAACCAGTAATATAACTTTGATTACATGGTCATGTATATATGTTATTTTTGATATCCAGTAGAGTTAACAACCTGGGAACTAAACAATGTTTAACTTTACATTGTATTATAATATATTCATAATCGTGCTTGAATTTCATTTTATTTAGTTAAAAATTCCTGAATTAAAATCATAGTAAATATGGGTTTCAGTTTTTTTTTTTTAATTGTTTTAATACCTTTTGAATACAAGTGATGACATAAACCTTGTCGCATTTGAGTCCCTTTAGGCAGTCACTATAGCGCACTTCAAAAATATCTAGGCTGGACATTTACATCAGAATTAACTCAGATTAAATGACTATTCCGTTTAGATATATAAGAAATCAAATAGAACAATGAACATACAAATATATTTTACCAGTCAATTGTGATCAAGATGACGGACATCAAAAACGGATGCAGCAAGCAGACGGACTCAGATCAGACTCGTCATGCTTAATAATAAATTAAAAACAATTTTGAAGACAAATTCCGTTTGTTAATGAGTGGTGTATAACAGATGATCGCCATTAATTTCATTCATAAATTAAGAATGATGCACTAAAAATAAAAATTCCAAACTGTGACTACCGTTTGTACAGTGGCATATAAAAAAAAAGAAGATGTGGCATGATTGCCATGAAGACAACTATAAATCACCCTACGGCCTTCAACTATGAACAAAGCCCATACCGCAAATTCAGCTATAAAAGTCCCCGAAAAAAATGACAATGGAAAACAATTCAAACGAGAAAACTAACTAATTAATTGTTTACAAGAGAAAAAAGAGAAAACATCATGAATAATGAAATAATATAGCAATTATAGAGGTTTAATTAAGGGAATGTGATTTACTTTAGACAAAAGTAAAACAACGAATTTGATTCATGATTTACATATGAGACTACTATAACAGTGTAATGCAATGTTATAGTAGTCTCGGTTTACATTCTTTAAGTTGTAATTATTCTTTAAATGCGGTATGTTTTTAGCCTGTTCTTTTTGAAGGGAATTGATTGATTTCATCATTTTTATAATTTATTTACATAAACCTCAGTTATGTATGTTATCCTTTTGAGTTTTCATTGCACTTTCCCGTACATGGTAGAAAATATATTACTAGATCATTTTTTGTCACAGCGTGATAAGTATAATCCGGAGATACAAACCGGTATTGCTTTTGACATTTACCTTCAAATTATCATTTCCGGTAAAAACAAATAAGCATGTTTTCTAAACATTTACTGTTTTCACGATTTAACAGATTTCTTCGAGGTTCATCTACTTTAGAACAGGTGACTTATTTCAATAATCTTAATTGTTTGTCATTATCGCTCTGACAGTTCGTTAGTTTCCCAGAATTTTTAGTATTTTTGTATGTTGTACTTGTGCATGTAGTTGTATATAATTTATTGTATATCTGACGACCTCATCGTAACCTTGACATGATCATTTTAGGCGAGACATCAGGCCAGGCACTCGTATCATAGAAGTATCTGTATGGGTACCTCTAGTCCGATATTACTCTGACGTCCTACAGCTGTTTTGCCAGACAAGCTGGGGCCGTACGTTAGACGTCAGAGCTAGTCCCATATCTAAAAGTGTATATTTGGCCACCCAAAAAAGATGCGCTGCCTCCTCGCTTCTGGAGCCGACTGAGTGCCTTGGAATTATATAAATTGGGCTTCAATCTCTTCATTTTTGATTTATCTCTCCATTTATGTAAGTTTCACCTACCTGCATATGAGGCTCATAGTTACTAATACTGTCTAAGGGATCTCCATGGCCTGTTTAACGATGGCGCCATTGTCAAATGACTCGTGCATCGTTCAATTGTCTCCACTCTCCCGCCATCGTTCAAAACTGTGATCATTTTGATAGCCTGACGCCATTTTTTTAGCAATTATAATCAAATGCATGTAATTGCATAACCCTCAGGCTTTTTTCATAGTATAATCCAATACAGTTCTAACGCCTGAGGGATATTCGGATTAAGATCTTGAATCACTTATACCTGAGCTTGTACAGGTAGATCAACAAACCAGACAGGAGAATATTATCTGAAGATAGACGATTCATTTGTCGAATTATTTAACAAAGTTTCTGCAAATGCTTATGATAATTCAGATTAAATAAATAAATGAATAATCCAGTTACAAAGTTTAACAAGTTGAACACGTGCTTTTATTTTGATTTACCCAATGAGCATCCCCATTTTTAGGAAGTGCAAAATAAGACGTAAAACAGTAATTATTATTTCATCGCAAATAACTCGAGTACTGCTGTATTGTTACATTGTACGTTAATATAGAATTACTTTATAGTTAAAAAGTAAAAACTTTCGATATTCCCGTAAAGAAATATCGTATTGTAATTCCGAATTCATTTCGTAGTTTACAATCAAATTGATACATCCGTGTTTCCGGTTTCTTTTCAGACTCCAAAGATGCATGTTGCATAGCATCGATTTGCTAGATCTTTTAAACCTTTTACATAACCCGTACTACTCGTTTTGTCGTTGCTTCAAACCAGCCATACCGGTAATGGGTTCATGACTTCTGAATTTGACATTGTCCCTGATAAATAAGCTCCACATGATTTTTAATCCCCATAACAATTACAAAAAATAGCAAGAAAACTACATGGGGACCTTCGTGATAGCTATTGGTCATTCTTGACTAAGGTAAAGGGAGGGGGCATGAGGGCTTGGCCTTTGAAGGGTTACAAACAGCAATTATTGAAAATATATATACATGTACTTCTATATAGCATTTATAATGAAAATTCAAATAAATATATATATATATATATATATAATTCAAATAAGCAATGAATTATCATGTTCACCTAGCCTCATGTGGAGGGATGAACAACTTTCAATCGCGCTACTCTGTACGGCGGAGATACGGTTTATGATGATGAAAGTTCCTCCATCTTTCAATTTTCATCCATGGAGATCCCTGCTGTCTTTTATACAATGGTATGAAGGCCATGTCCCTTTATAGTTGATGGTTCTTATTGAGAGCAGATTTAAAGCTCTCTACACTTGTTGCATGCCCAATTGGATTCCACATGGTTCCAGATGTTTTTTGGTTGGAAATATATACCATATTATCGCATTTGACATAGCTAAGTGTATTTGTTTCTTTTTTATAAATACATTGTAGAGGGAAACCTGTTTCTTTTTAGCTGTGGAACCGTAGCTCATAGGTTCTTATTTTATTTTTTGACTATTTGCGGACCATAACATAATCTATCTATCTCCCCGTCAAGGCGTAGACTCACATTTGAGTGTACATACTCCAGCGTGAGGGAACAGCCAAAAACCTTCAAGTATGTACAGTTAAAAAGATATCTGTATGTGCAGTTAAAAATGGTGCTGTAATTTATACGTGGAGTTGTATCGACACGCTGACATCTTGAATGGCTTGTTGAAAATGTTCCACAGACAGAGAAGCTCGGATATCTGGAGGTATGTCGTTCCAGGATATGATGGTGGCTGGGATGAATGAATATTTGCAACAGTCCAGTCTGGTCCTTATCTGTCTGATGTTATTAGACACAGAACCACTGGTTCTGGTGTCATGATGGCTGAACAGGTGGTGAATAGGAACTTGTACAATATGGTTTATTATTTTGTAGAACATGATGACTCTGTTCCTGGCTCTCCTGTGTTCCAGTGGTTCCCAACCTAGTTGCTGAGTCATTTAATTCACAAAACCTGGCTCCCTCGAAAAAATTTCCCCCTTTACGAATCTAGCAGTCTGGCGTTGTACGTTTTCCAGTTGTTGGATTTGTTGGTACTGGTAATGATCCCAGACAGCACTGGCTGTAGTTGTGTAGGCTTGACTTTTTACTTCCTGAGGACAACTTATGAGGTTCCTTCGCAGGAATCCAACAGATCTGGAGGCTTTGGCTGTGACATGGTAATTCTGGTTAATGTTCTAATGCCAAGACAGGTTCTTGGTGTAAGGACCTATGAGCTAGTTTCTTTTCATCATCTTCCTTGATTTCAAAAAGTCCTCAATGCTAAAGAATACATGTGCTTTTGACAGTGGACACAAAATGGTTAAAAACAAGACTGAAGTTAAAGGACAATGCATGGTTTTCATCAATAAGCAGAACTCATACCGTACAGACAGCTATAATGGTTTATATAAGATATTGTTACAGCAACCAATGGCAATGAATAACAAACTCCTGATTTAAAATCGAGATAGACACTTAAAGGGGCACTAGCTACAAGCTATTGCATGGAAACAAACCCATGTCCGTTCAAATCTTTTGTCTTTAAAATCACTTTTTTGCTGAAGATGGAAATATCATTCGTAAACATCCTTTCTCCCCCCCCCCCCCCCCCCCAAAAAAAAAAAGAATGTACATGTACATGTACATATATGTTAAATGGTCTGTAAGAAGTATCTACATGTAAATGTCTGTATGTATATATTAGATGTTAATAAATCCGGTTTGCTGTCATGGTGACAGCCTCTTGTTATACTTTATTCATGGGCATTATGTTTTTCAGTCTGTGAGTCTGTTGGTTGTCCCTCTGTCCATCTGAACTACATCAGGTTAAAGTTTTTGGTCAAGGTAGTTTTTGATGAAGTTGAAATCCAATCAACTTGATACTTAGAACACATGTTCCCTATGATATAATATTTCTAATTTTAATGCCAAATTAGAGTTTTGATCCCAATTTCACTGTCCACTAAACATAAAAAATGACAGTGCAAGTGGGGTATCTGTGTACTATGGACTCATTCTTGTTTACACATACTTAAAATTTATATTTACTTATTTGTATTTTGCAGTATGTCAGAAGCCAGTCAAACAGTTATATAATATCTGAAAAGCTAGAGGTAAGTATACTTTAACACATAATGACATTATTTTTATACTTATTTGGTGCACAGATATTATACATTTTGTATATGCGTTTCCGGCACAATTTCTGTTCAAAATGTATGCTGAAATATGGAAATTTTAGAATAATTATTCCTATAAAAAGAACATGTGGTGTGATTGCCAATGAGACAACTCTCCACAAGAGACCAAATGACACAAAAATTACAAACTATAAGTCACTGTCCACCCTTCAACAATGAGCAAAGCCGATAGTATTGTCAGATGTTATACATGTATTGAAATATTTAATGTTAACAAAAGGCAATTTAAGTTGGATGTCTGCTATAGTAGTGTATTAAGCATGTTTTAAGTACAATTTATCTGAAACCAAATGATATCATTACAGTCTGGATACCATAATACATTTATTTTTGTTTAGAATATATATTTGTGTACCGTATATATATATTTAGCATAATGGATAAAATAATACAATACATTATTCAAAAGATTTTAAATGTACAATGTAACAAGAAATCTACTTTTTTATATATAGAAATTTAAAAACACTGAGACAGTGAAAGATTCTTATCATGAAAAATTTAAAGCAGAAGAAAAAGACATGGTAAGTGAAATTAAAATCAAATTTCAGATTCGGATAAACAGTAAAAAAGTTGTTCTGCATGAACAGCCAATATGATGTTCTGATTTTTGTCTTGTCTGCAACAAAAGTGGCACTATACATGGATTACTATAAGGCTGTGACAGCACACATTATTTGTATAAAGCTTCATATTAGAAGGTAGAAGACCTAGATGCTTCTGAAGATTGAAATAAACAATTAATTTCCCCCATAGGCGACAATGGTAACCTTTTTCGAGATACAGACTTTAGAAAGTTGATTTTTTTAAGGAAACCTTGCTAGAATCAAAGAAAAGTTATTAGGACAGTAGTTTTTTGTCCAAAAAATATAGGTTCGCGTTGCTTTTCTTAGCGTATTTTGTACTTATCTCCCATGCCTATCAATTTTGCCCTTAAAAATATGTGTCTTGTCCTAGCGTTGAAAAGTCATCTCAGTGCCTTTAGGGCTACGGAATAAATTTTATTTTGCCTTTTGTATAAAGCCGAGTGCACAAAGTCTCTAATAATAAAAAATAACGGGCGCACATATCGACCAATCAGGATTCGCCATGCTCTTAATTCTGAATACCATGTTATGCTCATAAAATGGCTGCGCCCTTAAAATCTAATGGTGTATTGTAACCTATACAGTATTTAATACTTTCTTGTATAGTGCAATTCATAGTGCGTTAGATGCACAAATATATATGCCACAAATAAATCATCTTCAAACCATTCTGGCTTTACTCTCTGAATTTTCACAATTTTTTATCAGAATTGACCCCAGTCGAAAAATGTGAAGAAAAAAAATTTGCTTTTTTGAGCAAATGCTGATTTGTTAAAAAGGGACTGAAGATAATGCATACTTTCTCCAATGATTCTTTATATATCATCAAGTACTGATTATATTGATACCAAAACCAATCCAATATATAACTACTAAGTTGAATTTTGAACAACAGTTTTAAATGAAACCATTTTAGTATAAAAGTACATTTTTGAAACAGACTATAGCATTTCAAAATATGGAATATGTGTAAATATTTGTGTTTTGACATCAATAACTGTTTGTTAACTACAAAATGGCATGCTTATTTTATTCTTTTAGTTTGTTATTCGTGTGAACATTTCAATGTTCGAAGGAGATAATTTCCGTACATTTTTGCTGAATTTGGTAGTTTCGATAACAGCACTTGGGTTGAGATTGTTATGTTTAAAAAATCGATTTATATTCACAAACTCTAGACATGTACTTGCTCTTTTCGAACAAATCAGCAGAACTTCAGATAATTACATATTCGTTCCACAGTAAGTCAAAAGTCGAGCCCACCCGTTTTTCTAAGGTAAAACGCAATACCAATATGAAACAGACTACAGCTTAAAAACTAGATAATCAATATTTCATTTGTCACCAAAAAATTCGGTTTCACATCAAATGTCAAGTAAAATGACTGTTTTTGACACTTTTTGAGCACTATGATAAAGAAATGTCGATGCTGTATAGATTGAAATAAACATTTAATTTCCCCATAGGCGACAATGGTAGCCTTTTTCGAGATACAGACTTTAGAAAGTTGATTTTTTTAATGTAACCTTGCTAGAATCAAAGAAAAGTTATTAGGACAGTATTTTTTGGTCCAAAAAATATAGGTTCGCGTTGCTTTTCTTAATAGCGTATTTTGTACTTATCTCCCATGCCTATCAATTTTGCCCTTAAAAATATGTGTCTTGTCCAAGCATTGAAAAGTCATCTCAGTGCCTTTAGGGCTACGGAATAAATTTTATTTTGCCTTTTGTATAAAGCAGAGTGCACTAAGTCTCTAATAATAAAAAATAACGGGCGCACATATCGACCAATCAGGATTCGCCATACTCTTAATTCTGAATACCATTTTATGCTCATAAAATGGTTGCGTCCATAAAATCTAATGGTGTATTGTAACCTGAAAGGTTTCATTTATCTTTAAAAACTATAAGACTATGTGATAGTTGACAGAAATTTTTTGACTTTTAGACTTTCAACATAAGTGAATGATCAGTAAATAAAGGCAACAGTAGTTTACTGATGTTCAAAACTCATAAATTGATAGACAAAAACAAATCTAGGTCATATTCCAAAACCAAGGGAAATGCATAAAACATGTGATACATTTTAAAAAAGTATTATTGATTTTGGATAGATACAAAATTACATGCATTTTTTTTTTTTTATTTGGAACATGCATTTTTCATCAATGTAAATGATCTGTGCAAAAGTTTCTTTAGTTCACAATACATGCAATATATGGTATTTCTGTATTTTACAATTTCCTATGTTCAAGAACAGATGAAGAATATACATTTTTGTACTACAATGTATTTTGGAGGGAATCACAATCAGTAGCATTTCTTTAGAAAAAAAAATCAAAAATGATATTCATTTGGGTCACCTGGAGTGTAGTTTACCACTTACATAAAATTGAGAATGGAAATGGGGAATGTGTCAAAGAGACAACAACCTGACCGTAGAAAAAAAAAAAGCAGAAGGTCACCAACAGGTCTTAAATGTAGCGAGAAATTCCCGCACCCGGAGGCGTCCTTCAGCTGGCCTCTAAACAAATGTATACTAGTTCAGTCTAATCTTTAGTCTAAAGGGAGAAATCTCTGTACACATTTTAATCATAGTCTATTGTTAAGGAAATTTTAAGCTTCTCAATGATCAAAATAAGTGTTTGTCAAACTGCTATATATCCATTGAAATGTTTAAGATAAAGTGTGTGGTTCAAGTTTTTATGAAATTTTGAAATTTTTGTCAAAGGGTCGAAGTAAATATTTTGAAAATTCAGGCAAATTAATTAAAGTCAAGGATTTTAATTTTTTTTTCAGGCAGAAGTTGATATACAAAAGGAAGATGAAAATAAATCTGCTATTCCAAATACATCATCAAATGCAGAAAAAGTCAGCACTCAGAAAACTGTAAAGTCTACCAGTAGAAAAAAGTTAAATGTTTTATTTTCTGAGGAAGAACAAGAAAAGTTTGTCAGTTTATTTAATGAAGCTCATGCAGAACAGTTGGCTCTGATTAAAAAATGTGGAAGTTCAAAAGCAAAGAAAATCATCAATTTTCGAGAAGAAAATGGAGACTTTTCAGAACTGTCAGATGTACTTAAAGTAGTTGGAATGGGAGAAAAGAGTCTGATCGAAATATGCCAAACATTTCAAGAGCAGATTGCTGGTGGTCCTGTTATAAAAGATGATGGTGAAATAGATGATTCAGAAGGTCAGACAACAAAAAGGACAACAAGTCATATTCATCCACGATTGTCCCCTGAATTACGTGAGGTACATATTTGTGTAGATAAAGATTTGAGTACATCCTATAACTGGCTTTCTGTGAACACATATCAATATCTGGGATACACCATTGCATAATTTATTACATTCTTACTTTAAACATGCCATTGTATATTTTGTGACAAATGATAACGTGACACAGAAATTAACAAGTTTTGGTCACCATATCGTCTATAAAGCCCATACGGCATATTCATATATTCCTACAAACATACATGTTTGTCTTATTTTCTTTTAGAACCTACAGAGTGTTGTGACACTAGATGTATCATTTGAACATGTGACCGTTGCCAAGATAAATAGATATCTAGAGGTAGAAGAATGGAAACAGATAGATTTATTTGATACTTATGTGCAGAAACTGGATCATGTCTTGTTGTTTGAGAGGGTGAGTAGGAAAGGGTTGGCTGAAGTATATGGGTTTACCTACTTGTAGATGTATCTTTTTATCCTTTCTTTCTCTGTATTTAAGGCAGGCGTGGATCCAGAGGAGGGGTTCCGGGGGTTGGAACCTCCCTTTTTTTTTGGAAAATCAATGATTTGAATGGGGACATGTAGTGGCAGTTTCTTCCTACCCTTTGAAATCCATCTTAATGGAACAGTCCTTACATACTGTATTTTAGTGCTATTCCATAAAACTAAATGTGTGAGGTATGAAGGGATGTTAAATTACTGCACATGGTTTATGTTAATTTGATGTATGCAAAATTACAATTACAAAATAGTATGTTGAATGTGTTGGGATTTGGGCAAAAAGGGGGAGGGGGAGTCTTTGTTAGTTACTTCGAACCCTTTGAAATTCATTTTAATGGAACAGACCTTACAAATTGAAAAGGTTTAGAATAAAGAAATCACTACAGCAATTTTTTTTACACAATATGTCTCCCTTAATGTTGTAACTCATATTTAATTAAATATCCACATTGACCTAGACTTGTACCATACAGAAAGCTATATTTAAAAAGCATGTTTCTTCAAAATTTTCTAATGGGCTAACTATAGGGGTGTTAAATGAATTTGACCTCATATGTTTGTCTTCTAGAGTCAGCATCGAAATCAGATATACATATTTTGTACTTTTAGTCTGTTCAAATGTTATCCAATAAAACCTGCAGAAATAATGAAACCATATTATTTAGTAATGCATTTTGTTTTCTTCAGATTCAAGCAGCCCTAGATGAAATTCCAGAAGGTGACATCTACTTGAAAGAAGACAAACTTTATCGTTATAAAACCCTAAAAGTTGTTCCTATCTTAACGAACTTAAGAATTTTAGAATATGTGATCGTAAATGGGTTAAATGCGAAAAATGGTGGGAATGTTGTACATCTAATGAAACCCAAAACTATGGATAAAATATTTCAACTTCAAGTGGGAAATGAACGAATATGTGCCAAACCATTTGTGTTGGACATGTACAGGAAGAAATTAACAGGAAAAAATAAAACGCTGAATGACGTAACTATTTCAAGAGAACTAATGGATGAATATTTATCTAAAAAAGATATTGACAAGGACAAACTGAACAAAAGTTTGCTTCTGGGACTCGCATTTTATAAATTGATTATGGGTCAGCATATTTATACTTTATAAATCAAATCATAAGATATCAAATCACTTGTTGTTTCCATTTTATTTTTTGCCCCCTCCATTCTAGAATGACCCTTTTCAAATGGAAAAATTGCTGAATTATTCTTTTCAGTTCTCAAACTTAAGTTTGCCTTAACCAAATTTAATGAAACTTAATACACACAATACTTATAACTACAATACTCAGATCAAGTACAAATTTTAGTAGCGTAATTTAAATTTTTTTAGTTATCATCCTTTATAATATTTGTTTTATACCATAAACATGCAGATGAAAAGAATACATCTATCCCAGTGTTCCAGCTAGGCCGTTTTCAGAGGGCGCGGCGCCCGCCCTTTTCCGAGTGGCGCCCTGTGCCCTTTTTACAGTTTCCAGGGCGCCCTGCCTTTTTTGAAGATCGATTGCATATTAATTTGTTCGTATTGATATGATACGCTAATTACTAAATTTTACCTGGGGAAAAGTTTATGACTTTGTTTACGACCCCAAGCTAATCAATGGTTACAACAGGTGTCATAATCTGTTGTTATAGGTAATCTGTTTATCGGATGGGTTATTAATGATCATCAACATTAGTTCATTCAAATACAACAATAGGTCAGTCGGCAATTATCTTTGCAGAAATGTGCGTACAACAACTTGGGCACACTTTGCGATGTTTACCGTAGTTTCATGGAGGAAACGTAATGACAGAAAGTTGGAAAACCATAATAAACTCGTGGAAGACATTGTTTTATTTGTTTTCCATAAAATAAACAGAAAATTCTGACGTATTTGTCATTGACTGCCTTCATTTTTGATACGAAAATAACAAAATCGGCCGCCATATTGTGATTATATTTACATCATATTTACGTACTGTTTATAATCCTCCAAAGAAGGAGCACACCCGAATAAAGAAAGATAACTCAATCTGATTTTTTCCCTAGCATTGAGTAACCCATAATTTACATATTCTAAAATATGTCTACATACTTCTTGCTTAAGAATATATGTTTAGGTATTTATTTTGAGTTATAGGAAAAGTTAAAGAGGGTCTTAGTAGCAGTGTTGGTAGGGTGCCTTGGTCATCTTTTTCTGTATTCTTTATTTTTGATACAATTTTTCACTGTTGCTTTATATCCTAAAATTATGAATTTACTGAGCACAGCTGTTTTGTGCTGTATTGCCATTAAGCACAGCAGGGGTAGAAAGGTGAAACTGGTTAAATATGGCAGACCATAGAAACAGTATGAAACAGGTCACCTTTCAAAACATACTGCATATAAAGTTCAACTGTGCCAAGCAATGATAAAAAAACTTGTGTGACAAGCTGCTTGACAAGTTTTTCAGCCTTAAAAGTAGAAAGATAGAGTTCTATATGGGCTATTGATGTTGTTCCTGTATAACCTGTCATTCAACGAATAAACACAAATGTTTGCTTAACATCTTTTATTAAAATATGCCCTTTTCATATTAACATATTGCGCGTTAAATGCCCTTTTGAAAACCTAGCTGGAACACTGTATCCCATCAAACTAGAGATAAAGGATACTACAGATACAGTCAATAAAATTGAGAATGGAAATGGGGAATGTGTCAAAGAGACAACAACCTGACCATAGAAAAAACATTTGTACAACCCCAGAAGGTCAATAACAGGTCTTCAATGTAGCGAGAAATTCCTTCACCCGGAGGTGTCCTTCAGCTGACCCCTAAAAAAATATATACTAGTTCAGTGATAATGAACGCCATACTAATTTCCAAATTGTACTCAAGAAACTAAAATTAAAATAATACAAGACTAACAAAGGCCAGAGGCTCCTGACTTGGGACAGGCGAAAGTTAAGTCTGCCTCAAACTTGACTTGCATCTAGAAATTGACAATGAGGGTCGGTTGAAAACAAAACTTTTCGACAAAAGAGATGATTTCAGCTTTCCAATTGTGAACTTTCCATTTCTAAGTAGCAACACTCCAGCAGCACCTGCGTACAGGGTATACATCTACCAGTTGATTCGATATTCCTGTGCTTGCCTTTCCTATTGTGATTTTCTTGATAGAGGGTTGCTGCTCACAAGGAAGCTATTAAATGAAGAGTTACAAATGGTGAAGATGAAATCATCAATTCGTAAATTTTACAGACCCCATCACATCATTGGTTGACTGTTATGGAATAACCGTTTCACAAATGGTTTAGGATATGTTCCTTACGTTGCAACTACAATCCCCTGCCCTTTCATGAATGTGACCTACCGAATTAGACTATTTTCCGGATTTGTTATCACGTAAACACAACAGGTGCCACATGTGGAGCAGGATCGGCTTACCCTTCCGTAGCACCTGAGATCACCCCTATTTTTTGGTGGGACAATATGCAGACAATCATAACCTCTTTTTTCAAACTACCAAACAAAAAGTGTTCTTTCTACATGACATCATCAGTCATGGTCATCTTTTTGCATGATGTCATAATATGAATTTCAGAGGAAAGTAAGAAAATTATACATTATAATCGAAGTTCACAAAAAGTATCAATCAAGTAAGAGTTAAAGACTTAAAATATAATTTAAAGTTAGTGTAATGCTTATGTTCAACCTACCTGAGCCTTAAATTATGTATTAGACTGATTAATTACAGAAGTTTCAATTTATTCCTTTTTTTACTGTTACATATATCTAAAGTTTAAATATGCACAAACGTTTAAGCCTCAGTCACACCTTACCGGATAGCTTGAACGGACGCCTAACGGATAATTTTTTTTCAATCTGTCCATGTCCGTTAGACGTCCAGTCATGTCCGTTAAGCGTCCTTTTTATCCGTTGACGTCCGTTCTGTCCGGTGGAAAATTTTGAGCATGTTCAAAACTTTGAACGGACGTCCAACGGATAAAATGTCCGTTAAGCGTCCGTTTCGTTTCCGTTTTGTATCCGTTACGTGTCCGTTAAACATCCGTTGGAGGTCTGGAAGATAAATTCACCAACGGACTTCTACCGGATGTATAACGGATAAAACGGATGAGAAACGGACTTCTACCGGCCTTTTAACGGATAAAACGGATGATGAACGGATCTGAAACGGATAAATGCCAATTGAAAATTTTCGATTCATAAATGCCAATCATTGGAAGTTCAGATTTCTTAAGGTTCATAAATTCTTATTATTCATAATAGATCTTAGAGTAAATGCACGTCTTCACAATCAAGCAGTTCTTATTCAGGCTAGGCACTGCCATTTGGCGGAATTTTGAAGAACAAACCAAAACCAGTTACACAGAAACATTTTGAATATTATGCGATTTACATGTATTATTAGTGTTGCCTTTGCTTTTTCCGTATATCTTGTTCATCCGTTTTATCAGGTACGCATCCGTTAGGTGTCCGTTTTATGCGTTACTCGTCCGTTGGATGTACGTTCGACATCCGTTCTGTCCGGTACGTGTCTGTTGCTCGTACGTTGCATATCCGTTGTGTGTCCGTTATGCATCCGTTGCACGTCCGTTTTATTCGGTCAGTACATGAACGGACTCCCAAGGGATAACACTTTTGTCAACGGACAACTTTTATTTTCATCCGTTAGGTGTCGTTCGTCTTATCCGGTAAGGTGTGACCGAGGCTTTACATACAAAAAAGTAAAATCACAAAAATACTGAACTCTAGAGGAAAACTAAAAAAGAAAAGTCTTTAATCAAACGGCGATAAAAAAGCTCAAACATATCAAACGAATGGATATCAACTGTCATATTCATGACGTGGGACAGGCATTTTCCTAGAAAAATGTGGATTAAACCTGGTTTATTAGCTAGCTAATTTCTCACTTGTATGACTGTCCATTCAAATTCAACTATATTGACAAAGATGTCTAAACACAACAATCAGCATAATAGGTAAAAGTGTCAAAAAGGGGTACAGCAGTCAACATTATGTCATAATTTTAATCACTATAAAACAATCAAATGTGTATCAAAGGAGCATACAAAGACATTTAGCCAAAATTAAAGACAAGAATACCAAAATGTACGATAGCACAATATCACGATGTCAGGATTTAAAAAGATCAGAGCCACATCATATTTATTAAAGAAACGCTAAAATACATATATAAACAAAGCACAATAGCAAAAAATTAGCAGTAAATGTATTTTTAAAATATTTTTAACGTTATTTGTCGTGAAAATGATAGTGTCAATGTGTTTTTTTTACATCCATTTCTTTGATATCCTTAAAAACATGATTTGGTTTAAAGAATGTTGATAATACCAGAGACATATAATACAAGTCCATCAGAAAGGGACGATAAATGACTGACCTGTGTTAAGCGAGAGCAATATCTTTTGCACATAATAGACACCGCTGCAGATTTTGAAAAGAGACCAGGCTAATGCAGCTACATCAGGTGCAAAACGGGTCAGTTAAATCGTGAAATTACTGGTTTCTTAATCCACTTTAAATACATGTACATAAATATGTTTAAACTGAACACACTACTTATTCAAGTTATTGTTTTAACTTTACATGTATATAAATATATATATATATAAAAATGATATTTCATCCTTTTTTTTTTGGAAGCATGCCTTAAGACATGAAGGACTACAGTGGTTAACATTGACTGAGCTTGTCAAACAGGGAAATTTTATAGCTTACTGTGTGGTATGGGCTTTGCTCATTGTTGAAGGCTGTAAGGTGACCTGTAGTTGTTATTGTCTCAGTCATATTGGTCTCTTAAGCATGTGGACAGTTGTCTCATTGGCAATCATACCACATCTTCTTTTTAAATGCCTGTGTACTAAGTTTCAAGTCGAAAACTAACTTGACCATGTTGAGCCAAAACATTAACCTGAAACTTGCACCATCACCACAGATATACTGCATTAATATTGACAATGTACATGTTGTATTCAGTGAACCCTGAAATTGGGATAAAAAAATCTTATTTGGCAAAAAACTTTAACCTGTCAGAAGCAGAATAGACGGATAAACAGATGAAACAAAGAGACCAGAAGACATAATGCCCCGTCTATTGTACATGTACATGCAGGTCATCACCTATTGGTCGACTGAAAGGCAGTGATGATCTGTTAAAACGACATTAAATTTTGAAGTTAGATTCTGTTGGCCTGTAGATATATAATTTTAGAGTAATCTCTGACTAGCCTGGGAGCAATTTAACAATCCTGGGCTGCCATTCATATTCAGCCTGAAGACTGTTAAAAAGATTGGACATATACCTTAATGGATAATACACCTTCACTTTGTAAAGAAAAATTATAATTTGCTACTCATTTTAAAAAAAAGTAGGGTATCAACACACATTGTACATGTAGCTGGGTGTTTTGGTATCAATATGAAAATATTAATCACCTTTGCTGAAATTTTTAGAAACCACTATAGGATGGAACTTTACGAAACTGGTCTTATTTTATCAAGATAACACTTGGAAGTAATGTAAGCTTATTAAATTGCATATTTTTTCGTTAATTTCTAAGTTTTATGAAGAAAAAATCGCAGTATCTGGATTTGGGTACCAATGCGAAAAAAATAAAATAAACCCCATTTGATGATATTTTATGAAAATACTATTTGACCAAACTATACGAAAATAGTCTTATTTTAACGGGATAATAATCGGGAGTAGAATAACACTATAAAATTGTATATACAATCGTAAATTTCTCAGTTTTATGAAAAAAAATTGTGGACCACGCCGGTTCTACAGCAACAAAGAGGGGAATCTGAATGGACCGAATTTAAATTTGTCTGCATTGGATTATTATCGTCATCTCAGCACATTATAGTATAATAAAATTAGTAGTATTAGTAAAATGAATCTTTTGATTATACTTACATGCTTTAGCTGTGAAAACAATAGGCATAAACGATAAAATAAATCTTAAAGCGTGTCGTCTCTTTTTGCAACAATGGCGGAATTTGCTTATCTTCATCCCAGGTCACATCATCATCCCAAGCACTTCCGGTAGCCTAGTGATTTCATTGGCCGTTATATAGACTCTACTAGAGTTGCCAATCTCTTGTATTATATGTCTCTGATAATACTGACTATTTACCATAAATGTATCATAAAAATACATTTCACAGAATCATTGTTAAGAAGCTTTAATTAAGATTTTGAAATATTGTAACTATTTTGATGCCATATTTGTGAGCATTATGTTTTCTGGTTTTAGCGTCCGTTCCTTCGTCCGTCAGTTCGTCCTTCCGTCCGTCTGCACCGCTTTAGGTTAAAGTTTTTGGTTGAGGTAGTTTTTGATGAAGTTGAAGTCCAATCAACTTGAAACTGAGTAAACATGTTTTTCATGATATGATCTTTCTAATTTTAATGCCAAATTAGAGATTTTACCCCATTTTTACAGTCCACTGAACATAGAAAATGATAGTACGGATGAGGCATCCGTGTACTAGAGACACATTTTTGTTATTCTCTCACAAGGATTTCGCCTTGTTTGCCACCAAATATATATGCATTAAAATATAGTTCTCATTATTTTCACATGTCTTTGTTAATTTGCACAATTAACTGGAAAAAAATAACTTCAAGTTCACCGTCAAACGTCATCACACATAGAAACGAACAATTTAATTACAATATTCCTGACTTGGTACAGGACATTCTAAGTAAACAATGGTGGGTTGAACCTGGTCAAACAGTGAAAAACAGAACATTGTCCATCAATACATGTTGATTATTTTGAGATACTTAAACTTTCAAGTGAATGTAAAGAATGAGACATGTGTAATATAAGACAGCTTTTTCTTTATTTACAAAATATTATTTTACATCTGTTAAAATACAGATAACATTGTATTTGACAAACATCATCATGTTTGAGTTGCATTGCTTTCTAAAAATTGTATCTGAGTGCACGTTGAAAATTGTGAAGATATTTATACAGTTCATGATTTTCCTTTATTGTAGAACTATTTGATAACATACACTTGAAATAGTTACTACAATGGGTACGGTCTATTTACTCGGAACAAACTCCAGGTCTGCTCTTATGAGTGGTCCGTCACCGTTATTACAACCAACTGAAAATAAGAAATAACAGATATATTCTAACAATGTAACCCTTTTGATTTTTCGTAATCTCGATTCTATCCTTTTGTTTACCTCAGTCATTTTAACATTTTGCTCTTGATTTGAATAAAAGATTTTTCATAAATGTGCCCGTAATATTATTATATGATATATCCCATCGAACTTGAGATAAAAGATACAAGATATATAGTTATGACTGACTAAATAAACTCATCATAGATGCCAGGACTAAAATTTTACACTTATACCAGACGCGCGTTTCGTCTATAAAAGATTCATCAGTGACGCTTGAGTAAAAAAATGTTTAAATGCAAAAGACAGTACTAAGTTGAGCATTGAGGACCACAAAATTCATTGACTTTATTCTAGAAATTGACATAGGTGGTCGGTTGAAAACAAAACATAAAGACAAAAGAAATGATAACAGCTTCCCAATTGTGAACTTTCTTATTCTGGCAACATTCCAGCAGAGCCTGCATACGGATGCATTGTACATGTCTACTAATTGCAACGATATTTGTGTTTCTATTATGATTTCCTTGATAGAGGGTTGCTGCTCACAAAGAAGCTTTTAGAATAAGAGTTCAAAGTGGTGAAGTTGAAACGATCACGATTTAGTTGACAGTTATGAAATATCTGTTTTACCGATGACGACGAATATGTTGCCATTGGCGTAACAACAATCTCGTCCTCTTTCCGCAGAATGTGATCTACCGATTTAGACATGTCACGGGGTATTTATATGAGAAACATGGGTGCCACATGCCACATGTAAAGCCTGATCTGCTCACCTTAACGGAGCACTTGTGATTTCCCCCAGGTTTTAGTTGGGTTCGTTTTGCATAGCCTTTGTATTTTGTGTTCTCTTGTGTACTGCTTTATATTTCTATTTGTCTTTTCTTTTATAGCCATGGCGGTATGAGTTACAATGTCCTTTCGATTACCGTCGCATTTCTAAGCAACCATATATATATATATATATGACAGATAATTATCTATAAATACTATACCTATTTGGTCTAAGACACTGATATCAGCCTGACTATCTTTGAATTTTACAGCATAATTAACTATACATTGACTTTCTGGTTCTCTGTACTGACACATTTGTCCTAAGTCTATGAAAATGAAAAAAAATATATTTAAAGGAAAAAGATAGACAACTTTCCTCACAGGGCTGTATAGCCAGTCAAGGTCGTTAAAAACTTCCATTTGTTGTACTTTCCTAATATGCTAAATTCTGTGCAAAACCGTTAAGTAATTTAATCTATTGAAAAAGTAAACATGTAAAACTGCTTTTGGTCTGAAAAAGTATAGGTTTAGTGAATGATTGTCTGCTTACATTAAATATCTTTTAAGATTATTAATTGACCTTTGATAAACAAAAAAAGGACCTGCATCAGCTTTGAACTTAATCCAAAGATTGCTTCCAAAATCATCTAGTGTTCCTAGACTGGTTTTGGCGTCCTTTTAGTTTCATATTTGGATTAATTTCTCTTCAACATGTGATTCAAATTTAGGTTGCGACCAATCAAAACTTGAAACTGTGCATATCATACATTGTACATAAAATTAACTCATTGGTAATCATACCACATCTGCCTATTTTATTATGTTGTACAATCTTGTATTCATATTTCTGGTTTTTAGTTTCTCATTGATGGAATTGTGTTTATAATGTTTGTTTCTATATACGGGCAATATAGTTGTTAAAAAGCGTAAGATAAAGTTAATGCATCAGATGCTCATTTTAGATTAAAAAACAAGGATGTGTCCTCAGTACACGAATGCCCCACTCGCACTATCATTTTCTATGTTCAGTGGACCGTGAAGTTGGAGTAAAATCTCTAATTTGGCATTAAAATTCGAAAGATCATATCGTAGGGAACATGTGTACCAAGTTTGAAGTCGATTGGACTTCAACTTCATCAAAAACTACCTTGACCACGAACGACCGAACGGACGGACGGATGAACGGACGCACAGACCAGAAAACATAATGCCCCTCTACTATCGTAGGTGGGGCATAAAAAAACATAATTATATAAGGTAAATACGTGCCTACCTCCATTCAAGGTAGAAACTTTTGTGATATTAGAACACTTTCGCTCCCTTTTGCATTGCATAGATTTGGTTAGAGCGCCACACGTTGCACAACTTCTGTATTGCTCACAAACATCATTGCAACCCTGTATAATAAATAAAAGGAGAAAGACATACTTCTATATTGTTTATCTATTAAAGAAGGTAGTTTATAGATAACTTCTGAATAATCCTAAAAATTGTTGGTGGCCAGGTTTGAAGTGATGCGAAAGAGTTGCATATTTTAAAAATTCAGCACACCATGACAGATTGTGGCGAAGATTTGAGAGATACGAGTTTAGACATATATTTTGTGGTTATTGACACATCAAGGACTAGGTTAGTAAATTCCAATAAAGATGATAATTAGACCTGTCATTTATTTAAAGTAATATGAAAACCTACCATGCATTCCTCACATGTCGGACCGCCATAACCAGACTGACATTCGCAGTAACCGCAATTACACTGGCCTTTTCTGTTGCAAATGGACTGTAAATAAATAATAGTTAAAATATGCAGCGCATTAAAATCAACGATACAGTATCTATTTGGGTATCATAATAAAGGCATTTATATTGATAATAGTCCGAAATCATTTTAAGGCAACATCCGAATTCGAAATTTAGGTATAGAGCAAATGAATTTCTATGTAAAACCATACATGACCAAGTGCAACTTTTCAATTTTGGCTTCCAACTGACTGTGCGCCACTAATAACGCCTGTACCTAGTCAGAAATATGACAGTTGTTATCCATTCGTTTAAATAAACTAATCATAGATACCAGGACTAAATTTTGTTAAGGTGTTTGAACTTTCGAGATAGACATTTGATTAGGGATTTTCCGTTTTAATTTTTCCTCGTAGTTTAGTATTTTTGTAATATGACTTTTTAGTGTAGACTAAAGGCGCGTTCAGTGTACCATATCAAAAGCCTGATAATTATAATGATTTTTGGTACTACAAATACCATTAATCAAGCTTGTTGGATAAAGAAACAATCAATAAATTGTTTTCTGTTAAATAAAGGCAACAGTAGCATACCGCTGTTCAATAGTCATAAATCGATCAATAGAAAATTCGGGTCATCAACTAAAACCAAAAACAACCAAAAGTCATTTGTTAGATATTGAATGGCAACATGGAATCAAAACAGTTTTTTATCCATATATTCTGAAAACTTTTATTTTATTGAGTTTTGTAATTATGGAAAAAAATAATAAACAACTCAATTTCATATCCTGAACATTGTCGTATCCAGAAGTTAGCAGGAGGAAACCATGCGACAAAATAAAATGGCTACAAGTGGTTTACTCACTCCGTTTGATGCTATACATTGGTCATCACTTCTACATTTCTGTGATGTCATGCATTCTGAAAAATTACAACGTCTTAGTAGTCTTAATAATTGGCATGGTTTATTTCGAATATATCTACCAGAAAAAAATCTATTTTCGCCTACCTGTCATTTTTTTTCCAGTAAAACGTACAAAAAACTGTCACTTTAAAATTGACCAAAAAAAAAAACTTAACTTAAAAAAAAAGAAAAACGTTGGAATTAAAAGTAATCAATTATAACAAATTATGTAGCATTAGTTTGTACGTTAATTGTACCTGTTCTTTTTTCTATCCGTACTTCAGGTGCTGTAAAGTCTTTTGAAAGATATAATACTTCAAAATTAAGTGGGCAGCCATCTTGTCCCACAAAATAGCAAATTTTCGCATCTTCTTTTCCTGTAACGTAAAACAATGTTGTTAAGAAAGAACAATGATATCATTGCCTATTCAATATTTAGATATCCAAGCAAAATGACAGAAGGTCAAATTTAAAAGGCAAATTGAGGAATTATCCAAAAACTGTCAAAAAATAGAACAGAAATGCGAAGCACCGATCCTTTGGAATATCGTTTATTTGTATGAAATTGTCGCATCCATCTATATCCTCTCTTTTACAGGTCACATTAGGTACCTAATAATTTCATAAGAAAGTGCACACTTTTGTAAATAATGTTGTTCAGTTTAACTAGCTATTCCATTTGAACCGGTTTGCAATAGACAAGTTGCTTCTTTAGGGAAACTATCTAAACTGCCGTTTTTAGCAACTGATATGCATATACTTTTTTTCACTTTTCTTAAAAGTGTTTTCTGCAATCACGTAAAACAATTTAAATTTAAAAGCTATTCAATTAAGTATATCCCTTTTTGCTTTTTTAAATGTTTTATGGCCTTCCCCCTTTTTGAATTACTTTTGGTGTTTTTGTTAATACTTTTTTTCTTTAATGAATCGAATAAAATTAACGGTACCAATTTTCTTGCACCAGATATGCGCATTTCGACAATACATGTCTCTTCAGTGATGCTCGTGGCCAAAATATTTGAAATCCAAAGCTCAAATAAAAGATGAAGAGCTATATCAAAAATCGAACTGTTACACTTGTATGCTTTGGTACCATAATGTCGGTCTCATATATTTTTACCTAACGAATGTTATAAAGCAATTCACTTACATCATAATTGACATCATCAGGGGGAAGACAGGGTTCCCGCTGACCTGTTTTATCCCGCCACATTCTGTATGTATGCCTGTCCCAAGTCAGGATCACATACTAGTAAATCAGTGGCTGTTGTTTGTTGCTGTGTTACATATTTGTTTTCGTACTTTTTTGTTATTAAATTGCGCCATTAGTTTTTGCATTTGAATTGTCAAACATTTGCCTTTTAGGGCCTTTAACTTATATCTGACTATGCGTCTTAGACTCATTGTTGCAGACCTATAGTTATTAATTGTCATGTATTTTTGGTCTCATGTGACAGTGGCTTCATTGGCAATCATAACTTATGTTCTATCTTGTAACCGTTGTCTTATAATACGTAATAAGTCCTAACCTGAAAGTTTTTGTACAATAGAATATTCCGGAAGTTCTCCTTTACAGACTGTACGACACATCGATCTTGGCATAATATGTCCAACCTCAGCTAGACACTCGGCACATTGCTTGAATCGCTGACAACTTGGAACACACGTCTAAAGAAAAAATACAGTTTTAGAAATTAAGTTGATACAGCAAATATAAAGTTATAATTAAATGAAAAAGCACACTACTGTCAATATGGTACCTTTTATAATAGTACATAATTAAAAAAGAAAAGAAAATCCAAGTGAAAGTCTCTCTATTTATTTAAAACTTGGATTTATATGCGATTTTCAGACTACACATTATATGATCTTGTATTGACTAAACATCCACTTGTTTGAGTGATAATAGAAATGCTTGTTCTAAAACATATTATTTTTAACTGTTTTATTAGTGATGTAGTCCCAGGTATTATTCTGCTTGAATTTTACTCACCGGACAATCTTCACAAGTTGCCCCGCTGTAGCCTCTATTACATCGACACTTTCCACAAATACAGAATCCTTTTTTATTACAAATGCTCTGTTCAGAAGACAAAATTTACAAAAAAATATAGATTAATACAGTTCCTACATTTCTGAATGGAGAGTATAAATAAACCATTCATTGTCTAAAACAATGATTTTTTTTTGTTTCCGGGTCTTTTTAAGTTTTGAACATGCAATATACTTCGCATGTTTTACGTACTTTTTCATTCCATCAGTTAAAACAAGCCATAGGTTTCATTGAGAAATCAAAATTATTCATACATTTCATGTCAGCAATGAATATAAACCAATCGTATAAATTACAATAATAAAACGATTTTTTTTCTTCCAGAAAATATATGCAAACTATAAAATTAACTCACTCCGTCCGTGGCAAGGCACGTATCATTTGTTGTTGGACAGCCACAGTTATTACCAGTGTAACCCTCCTTACAGTCACATTCCCCACACTTGCAATCTCCTTGACTGCGTCCTGAAATTGAGATATGAGGAAAATTTATTATGTCCCGGGAGGGTGGCATAACGTACAAGTATACAAATAAATGTATTTGAAACTACCAATTATGTTATGGGAAATAACATCCACCAATACCATCAATGGACATAACGTTTACATCTACCAATAATATAAATAACATCTACTTATAAGATCAATGGAAATTAAACCTACCAAGAGTATCATGGGAATCCAATCCACCAATAATATCAAAGGAAATAAACATCTCCTTATAATATCAGTTGACATTATATCTAACAATGATATCAATGGAAATTAAATCTACCAATAATATCGATGGACAAAACGCCTACAAATATCAATGGAAACCGCATCCCCTTATACTATCAAAGGAAATTACATCTACTTGTAATATCAAATAACATTATATCTACCAACAAGTGAAAATGTGAGCTACTGCTCACTGATGATATCCTAGCTAAGATATTTAGGTAAGCAATCATACCCCATAGCTAACTTTTATAAGCAGTGAAATCATTTTTTTTTAGAAATCCTTGTCTTGTAGTTCCTAAGAATGATGGGACGCAAGGTATTTATAGGACGGACGGACGGGAGTATCAATAGCAATTACATCTATCAATTATATTATGGGAAATCGCATCTATCAATAATACCAATGGAAATTACATCTTTCAATATTACCAATGTAAATTACATCTTCCAATATAACCAATGGAAATAACATCTTCCAATAATATCAATGGAAATCACATCTCCTAACATCTCAATGGGAATAACGTCGAATTTTAGATAATATCAATTTACATTATACCTACCAATAATATCATGGGAAATCACAACCACCAATAATATGAATGGACATGACATCTACCAACAATATCAATGAACTAAAATCAACTATTAATATCATTTTTAATGAAAATAACATCTACAGAATTTACAATACCGAATACTAACCGCCGCATAAAAAGCCATTATGTCGTGGACACGTCTGATCAGAACATTCACAAAACTTGCCAAAATACATATCATTCTGAAAACAATAGTTTAAATGACTAATCTGTTAAAACTCCAATTAGCAGGTGAAAATATTCGTACTAATCCAAATATAAATGAAACTAATTCATTCTGACGACTCAATACTATTGCAATATTCATAACAAACAATAATTATTACTAAAAGAAAACGAAGGAATTATGCTTTGATCAATTGAACAGACATTTATTTAGCTTCAGGTTTATGACCCCTTCTGTAGCAATTAAATTACGAACTTTTCAAACTGCAATAGTATCATATCAGCAAAAATAATGAACAATAGAGATGGGCCATCTTGAACATACACCATGGGGAAACTGCGTGCAAAGCATTATTATTTATTGTTTACAGATTACCTAAGCTGTATTTGGGACAACGTTTTGAAATTGTGGGTTCACAATGCTCCTCTACGTTGTATTTGTTTGGCTTTTTAACTGCTTTGATCTGAGCGTCACTGATGAGTCGTCTTATGCAGACGAAACGCGCGTCTAGCGTACAAAATTATAATCCTGGTACCTGATAACTATTCATTGTGTTTAATAGAAAAGAGGAAATTTGTCGCCCATAAAACAAAATTTTTGTAGAAAATCCACAGGCTTTAAAAAAGAAAATTTTGTTATAAAGTTTTAAAAATAGATTACGCACTTGTTTTTCTATGACGTGCTAGCACTTATTGTTTACAACATGTCCTAAACAATCTTTAAATTCCAAAAAAAGCTCGTGCTGAGTCACAAAACCACCTATTTATATTTGTTTTAGCCAATATCTAAATGTATAAACTTGTTAAAAGAAAAACATTGCTAGCACTGCACGTAATGATCCTCTATCTATTAAGCACCGAATTGCCAAAAATGAGAATACACGGGGAAAGGCTATGGATTTTCTATAAAATTTCCATATTTTTAGCATTGAATCAACAAAAGGGTAGATCATCCTTAAATAAAATAATTGTAACAACTAATTTGATTCTTCTTTTTTCTTTATTCCTTTGAATATACTTACCTGCGATAATATCGTTGGAGTATAGTATTGATTTTAGAACTCAGATAAATAGCGATAATTTGCATTCAAAGTAATTAAATCGAATGGTGCTGAAAGCGCCAATAAAACAAGAAGATACAAACGTGTTTAAAGTGAGCAGCTACATGTAAGTGTAAGTTTAAAATTATAATGAGTGATGTAAAATATTTGCTTATCAGTCCCTCAAACATATAAAAATGGTAACTGTAGGAAGTAACGTTCTAAAATATATTAGAAAATACTGTGGATTCATTATTATTCGATGGATACCAATTTTCTTGGGTTTCGTGGGTATACATGAACCACGAATTCAAATTCTCAACGATTTACAAGTTTTCTTTATAGGCATTGTATGCACAAATTGGCAAAACCGCGAAATCAAATATACACGTACATGCAAATGTTCCTCGGAACATGAAAATTGATACCCACAAAAATAAATGAATCCACAGTGTAATGGGAAATATCATATAATGTCAATATTACACCTGAAGTGTACTAAAACATTAGTGTGTACCAGAGTTTTGACAATTACATACTGTTAACTAGATTTCAATCATTTGGAAGATATGTCACATCACCAGACCGAACCATAATGTTGACTGCTATACCCCATTTACCTAATTTTTTGACATTTCTATTATGTCTGTTGGGTTTGCTCACACACTGTTTTCAATATAATGCAATGCTATATGACTGCCATAGAAGTGGGAGGTTTAGCTGCCTATAAAACGAGGTTAAATCCACAAATGTCTACATCAGGAAATGCCTGTACCAAGTTAGGAAAATTACAGCTTGTTTCCCTTCGTTTGGTGTGTTTAAAATTTTGATTTTGCCATTTCATAATGGACTCTTCAATTTGAATTTTCCTTGGAGTTCGAGATTTCTGTTATACTAGAATACTTACACATCTACATAATCCACAAACACATTGACCTTTTCCAGAACAAACTGTATTTTCTCCACCAGTTCTAGGACTATATGATATAAAGTGGCGTTTATTAGTACAGACAAGATTAGGATAAAGAAGTTTTAGTTTAATAGCTCAGCCGAATGTTTTAGCTATTCACTAAAGTGTTCCTCCGTTATACATGTACTAGTAGTGTGTTACCGGGATTTGTTTTCTCCTTTTAATTTTAAGTTATATAGTTTGATTGTGAACTACATGTTAACTCAAATTTCGTACGCATGCATAGTGTTTTTTGTTGAATCTTTAGATTAAACTTTTTCACTGTAACTCGCTTATCATAGAAAAATGACAGAGTAAACTTTGTAAAATCTTTAACACAAGTGTGAAAATGTGAAAGAAGTTGTGAAAATGAAGATTTGATGGGTAAAAATAAAGATAAAGATTAAACTTTCTTTTTCGTGTCTGAAAAATTAAGTCTATATACAAGAACAAATTGTGTTCTTACCTACGACACATACTCTCAGACTCAGATTCGGAAAATGGACATTCGAGGTTGACATTTAAAATCTCCTCTTCCTGAGGGGGTGGGGCCTCCACAACTGTAGCTTGTAACACACAATTTCCGTCACCAACATTTCGTTTTGTGTTATATGAACACTTCTTCTCGAACTTGATATAAAAATAAGAATGTTGTTAGACTTTTATCTGTTAAGAAACATTAAAAATGTATGCATCATTTTACAATATTTTATCTACCATTTTCTACAAAAAAAGAAAATGTCTGTACCAAGTCAGTAATTATACAGTTGTTATCCTTTCGTTTGATGTGTTTCAGCTTTTGACTCTTAATTCGGTACTTTTTATTGCATTACGTTTCAGTTATACATAGTTTACAGTAAAACAGTTTTTGTGCTGATAGCTATCTGAACATGAACATTGTACAGCTTCATACAAATGATAAAGGAAAATGCACTTTAGTTTAAAGCGGTCATTTTGATTTTAACATCATCTGAACAGTTTAGCAACAAGTCTATAAAATGTTATTTTCATTGTATATGACTTGGTCGTTAACGCTGCGTGTGGACGGTTACTTCCCCGGATAAGTTCGTAAATATGTTCAGAAATTAGTTAGACACTAAAGTTTTGTTGTAGACCTAAGTTGGATTTGGATATTCCAGAATTCCATAAAGGCGCTTCGGAAATAACAAACTTTTAAAGAGTTTTTTCTTCTTCTTTTTTTTATCCATTTTCAACTTGTGGCTAAAGATATCAAACTCTTAAAAATGAAAAAAAGAATAAATTTCTAAGTCTGTGATTGAAGATGTTGTGAGTAAGTTTTTAATAGAAAACTTCAGATGTACAACTTACATTTCTGTTGTTAATGACTTTACATTGACAAACATATCTGATATCCACTTTAACTATTTTCTTGGCCTTTCCTATTTTCACTAAAATATTGTATCGTCTAAAACAGAAAGCGTAAGCTATAACCCTTTAAGTTAGTTTTAATTGCTATCAAAATGTAATATAATCATAAGGAGATTAAGATGGCCAATGAGAAAACTTTCAACGAGAGACCACAATGACGTTGATGAGAGTAACTACAGGTCGCTCACCTTTGTCTTCGACAACGAGAAAAATATATAACATATAATTAATTATAAAAGTTTCCGACTTTCTGAAAACAATTCAAATGACTGAACAAACGGTCTGCTTTATGATACAACATCAAACGAAAACCAAATATGATAGAAAGCAACCAACGACAACCACTGAAGAACATGCTTAGCTATATATAAAATGATAGTACTCAAACGGTCTATAATTTAAGCAAAATTCTTATTAAGACATTGAATAATTTCTTATAAAACATGAAATTGGTATTATATATAATGCTCCATACTTTTCATTATTGTTGGTTTTTAAACTGCTGTTGACAAAGTGTTATCATAATCTAATGAACAACTCATTTAAATTCGCAAGTTGAAAATAAACTGACAACCCCATGGCTAAAAATTAAATGATAAACAGACGAACAGTTAAGCCATAACAAGCTTTTAATACCCATACAATTTACGAAGTGATCATTAAAAATATTCAATATGGATTTCTTGGCTTAACAGCTTACATTTCAACAGCTACCCTCTTCAAGGAAATTATGATAGAAATTACCAGCCCTGGAATATCATATGAACTGGGAGATAATAAAAGATACATATTTATCAATTTATAATATTTTTAATTAAAAAATAACTGTTACATACCCTCTTGGTTTATCAATGCAGTTTTTCAGTCTAGTTGTCAGTTCAAACGTCACCTAAAAATAGATTTCATATGTCAATGCGTATTGGAAGCTAATAACAATCATAATGAGTCATTTGTAGACGAAATGCGCGTCTGACGTGAATACAAAATATAATCTTGGTATCTATGATGAGTTTATTTACCACTGCTGTTTGAGTTTACATTCCCTACGGATATCACCAGCCCAGTAGTCAGCAATGCAGTGCTGACATGAATTATGATTGATATAATCATATTTATAAATCAACTGTTTACAACACTTTTGAATTTTTTAAATGCTAAGGCTTTTATACCTCAGGAATACATTACCTTAGCTGTATTTGGCAAAACTTTTAGGAATTTTGGTCCTCAATACTCTTCAACTTCATTCTTTATTTGACCTTTTTAACTTTTTTTATTCGAGCGTCACTGGTGACTCTTTTGTAGACGAAACGCGCGTCTGACATTTACTAAATTTAGTCCTGGTATCTATGATGAGTTTATCTATACCGTACGTTTTATGCGTTTTCAGATTCATCACTCAACAACAAAACGCGCGTCTGGCGTAAACACAAAATGTAATCATGGTATCTAAGAGGAGTTTATTTTATAAAAAGTAAATTAAACAAAAAGTAAATTAGACGAAAAAACATAAACTGTATTTACATGATTAAAATTTGTTTACTTGATCTACTAAATTGTATGTAGTATGTTAACACAACGATTAGTCCTTTCTTGTTAGAAACGGTTTTTAACTCAGGTCCTGCTATCGTTTTGCGTCAGATATTGGTGCTGATCTAAGTTTATTAGATCATGTTGAATTTTGAACATTATGCATAAACTATTTTGTTTCCTGTGGACGTGGAGGCTTTCACGTGTTATATATGTTACCATTTTTGTTACACAGCCAGGTGTGCGGTCTGTGCAATTGTTGTTTACGAATCTGGCTGCTCTTTTCTGAACGCGTTCGATAGCTTTGATTTTAGCCTGTTTTGTAGAGTCTAATACTGTACAAGCATAATTACCAGAAGGACTCACTATTGTTGAATATGCTGCTGCTTTAACCGGTTTGGCCAAATCTTTTAGGTTACGTCTTATGAAGCCTAGTGTTTTGTTTCCCTTACCAACCTTATTGTCAATATGCCTGTCCCAAGTTAGATTATCGCTGATTGTTACTCCCAGGTATTGCTATATATCTATATGTCTATGTCTTTATTCTTTATTCTGTATAAACGACACAAAGGCCCTCATTTAAGTAATTATTTTACAAACCTTTTCGCCCCTCTTTTGTTTCCTGCAGACAAACTTATTTCCTTTCCTTCTCCTGCAAAATGACAGATTTTGTTAACCACAATAAGTTTATCTGCAATGCAATGTTTTAAATAAAACCCATAAATGTCCATAGTATCACTAAGACTTCTAACAATAAATTATATCCAAATTATGATACAGTATTGCAAAAGATAAATTCTTTCTCAATCATACCCGACAAATTAAATCTTTATTCAGATTATTTTGTAATTTTTCGATATAACCCTGACTTTATTGTTTGTTTGATAGTTTGTTTAATTCGTTTTCTTGGTTTTGGTTTTTCTTCGTTTCCACAAATTTATAAAATATCAAAATGTTAATAAAAGCTTGTCTAGCTACCGAAGATATAATGTGTTTTCAAACGAGTTGAACAAATCTTACCAATGACCTAGACAATTCATACAAGAGGGTAGCAGTACCTTGATGACGAATAGCGGTTAAAAAAAAATTGCAAAATGAAGTTAACGTTAACTTTTGGTGCATAATGGTTAATGTTCACTTTTTTTCAGACGATAATTAAAACAATCACGATAGTTTGTTAAGAGAGAGGCATGATATCTCTTGCACGTTAAAGACACCCTTGTAGATTTTGAAAAAGAGCAGACTAATGCCACTACAAGGCAGCAGTCGCACCCAAAAAGTGGAAAGGGATTATTATAAGATGCAAAACTTGTTTCCCAATCCACTATGAACTAATATGTTAAAACTAATTTGTTTACAAAAATAATAGTTACGATAATTATTCGGCGGAGGACATTTTAGCGCATTGATAGGACATTTTAGCGAAAGCCAGCGTAAATTACTGTTCGTCGTGTTAGTAAGGTGAATATAATTCAACCAGGCAAGTTTTCGCTAAAATAGGCTATCGAAAATACATACGAACAGATTGATTCTGAGATAAAATGGTCTAAAATGTATTCACGTAGTTTTTCGCTAAAATCTTCTTCGCCCTAATTCAAGCCCTCTGACGAAACGCGATAATAATATTTTGACGAAGCACTTTAAAGTTTTAACCAATTTGCCGCTAACGATTGGCGAAAATGGTATTCCTGTCAATGTATATTTGTTCCACCTGACAGAAATTGCACTGGAAACTTTGTTATAAACAATGTCATAATATATGTTCCTGGAACAAATATTCATACCATCTATTCCGTTAGGAACATTTACTGTACTATTTATTCCAGTGGAAATAATATTCCAGAATAGTGTTTTCATTTGGAACTTATATTATGAAAGAATTTCTATTCCGTGACACCCCTACCATCATACAATCAAGTTAACAATTGATACATGCTTACCCATTTTTACAGTCTGAATCAATTGTTAATTCTACTGGCTTCTTATTAGATCTCCAACCTCCTACTAATACATTTTCCTGAAAAAAAATCAAGAGAGTTTATCTTTGAATGCTTCATATATTTAAAACAGTAAGAATAAATTATGTTTGATTAAAAAAAAAACCCTCAAATATTTTGGATGTAAGCAACTTTCACCGAACAGCCAATAACAATGAAGATAACCCATACTCTAAAAAACAATAAAAAAGACCTCACAAAAAGTGAAATAAACTCAAAAGAACAAACCGACAATTTGATTTTATATATGCAAGTCATTTAAAGAAGAAAAACATATATGACAGAAATAAACTATGATCGACAACCACTAAAACACAGAATTGTACCCCTCTTTGGATAGGCCACACAGACATATGTTTGTTAGTGTTCATTCTGTTCTTCCCTTGGAATGAAAATTTAAACGTACCTTCTTTCTTCTTGTGTTTCGTGGCACCAAAACTGTTAAGGGAAACGAGACGGATGCATCTGAAACAAGACGATGGTTATCATTTAGGTATCTTGACCATTTATTAAAAGTTGCAGAAAATCTCATGATCTCGTATTTTTGACAATATATATCAGTAGACATTGAACTCCTCTGTTTGAGCAGGATGTACTATAAAGGTACTAATCAGTCCTTATAGATATTCGAGTGGATGCCTTACTATATCAACATCTTATGTCTACATACTTAGTTACCCTTGGAATAAGTGCATTACAGTATGAAAAGGTCGTTAACTCTATTTCTAAACTAACTGTTGTATGTGCGGCATAATCACTTTTCCCTATCAAAATTATCTCCATTAAAGTATGTACTGATTAAAAGCCATCAAATTATGACTTAAAATTACAGCTCAAAACAAAGAGATTGTCTTCTACTTCTTATCACAACAGCAGTGGTTTAAACATATACAAAGGAAGAACAACAATGAATTCTGAAAAACGGTCAGCGGATAAGAAAGAAAAATACCAAATGTGTTAATTTTTTGGTTCTATTCCATTTGCTTAATTTAAAAAAAAAGTTCATTTCGAAAGACCGTTATTTTGTAACCTTTAATAAAGTAAAAGCACCTACCATTCCGATTAAAACAAGGTATCATGGTGCTTGTAAGCGAAAAATACAATTTAAAAAAAACCGTTATATCGGTGTTTGATGCGTGTAATCTGTATTTAGATAATATGTAACGAGTATTCAATACTTACTTTGACGCAGATTTATGGTCGCTTTTGAAATGCTTACTAAATTTTCTTCAATTTTATTTTTCTGCAAACAAATTTTAAGATAATATAGAGTACCCTCAAATCAGTAACAATTCTATCCTTGTTTGCTATAATATAAATTAAATACTATAAAATAAAAAACTTTACTGTCTTTAACAAACTAGCATACACTATAATTGTTTTGTATGACGGAATTTCCAATTTGAAAGGAGTTATATATCTTCTGTATAATTAAAAACAGGGAATGATGGTTATTCAGTTCCTTTTTATTTGTAAATTCATTTCGATTGCAAAAACTGTTCATAATTGGTAAACCATTTTCAGTTTGGCTTACTATTTGAGAAAACAGAATGATTAAAAGAAAAACCAGATAGAACTTGTATCAATTTTAATACAATACATCTGATATAATCATAGAATAGATATCGCAAATAAAAAGAAACTGCTTAGAAATATCATAAATGAGTGTTTTTGATAAAAAAAATATTTACGAGAAAATACAAAAATAGATATAGAATTATGCTTCAATTCAGAATCTTTCCTAAAATTCCTATATCAAATAGTACTTAACAATTCTGTATATTTACCTGCAAATTTGGAGTTTCATTTGTAGTAAACAGCTCTTTCTTTGGACAAGATTTTCTAAACTTTCGAACATTCTGGCATCGTTCCCATTCCCCTCCTTGAAAATCCTATATATGATTTCAAAGTTGTGTGAGTTCATTTATATTGTTTTTGCATGGTAACTATTAACGCTTGGAGGTTTTTCTTTCTTTAGAGAGAAAATAATATGCAAAGAATAAAGAAAAAAACAATTAAACATACATTATTTTGATAAGACTCGTTTGTTATAAAGGTGAGCATATACTCTTTTAATCGTACTTCTACTATACATGTACCGTTTGTTATTCCACAATGGATATTTTATGCGTGGAACTCCTCTTTAACACAATTTGTTAGATATTATATTTGATTGTCTCGTTTATAACTCGTTTGCCATTTTTTCTTGACTTGATGCGATTTAGTGCTTGTAAACTTGTACAGCTAATTGTGTGTTTTTAAAAAAAAAAAAACAGCTGGTTGACTTTGAGGTATGTGCTTTGCTCATTGTTGAAAGGCCACACGGTGACCTCATTCTGATTTTTTTTTGCCATTTTGCTCTTTAGTGGAGCCAAGACTCATCTGAAATAATAGCACATTTTTTTTTATATTCTAGATGTGGGTTAGATTTGATTTTTTTGTGCCGTACGATAACTGTCTCATTAAAGTAATTGCTACAGGTCCCTTTTTCATTTACATATACGTGATGGGATATACTTACTGGCGATGCACACCATGCACATTTAGGGTTTAGTAAGAAGCAATCTGTACAGGAAAGGGCATTGCATTCATTCACATCAGCTTGTACTGAAACAAAACAGGAGGTATTGTTATAGCTAATTTCCTCGTAGAGTAAGACTTTGGCTGGCTTGCTTGCTTTGTTTGTAGAAACTGCAAACAATATCAACAGGCAAAGTATATATCATATCTAAACTTTATTGAGTTTTATCACAGTTACAATTGTAATATATATACGAAAGCAAATTTACAGATCTAACATTGTTGGGTTGATGTTTAGACGAGTTGTATATACATTATGTACACAGCCATGTATCACCATCATTGATGGCGATCCGATGGATACATCTGTTGTAGGGTTGTCACTGACTCAGACGTACTTATGAATATAATTATTTTCTGTGACTGTATCTTACATTAATTTGTAGGATCCTTTACTATAGATAATTTAGCTGATCTGTAACAATAACATCTTCATGCCTTATATAAAATATATATATACAACTCGTCTAAACATCAACCCAACAATGTTAGATCTGTAAATTTGCTTTCGCAAATTTTTGGTTCTTCCCTCGCCGGGATTCGAACCCATGCTTCTGTGATATCGTGACACCAAATCGCCTGCACTGCAGCCGTCCCGCTAGACCACACGACCACCTGGGCTCTCAAAAAAAGAGCTTTCGGTGGCCATATGTTACCTTTCCACGTCAGTTTTAATCTAGCGGCGTACTACAGTACATAATATATAAGGCATGAAGATGTTATTGTTACAGATCAGCTAAATTATCTATAGTAAAGGATCCTACAAATTAATGTAAGATACAGTCACAGAAAATAATTATATTCATAAGTACGTCTGAGTCAGTGACAACCCTACAACAGATGTATCCATCGGATCGCCATCAATGATGGTGATATTACTGTGTACATAATGTTTATACAACTCGTCTAAGCATCAACCCAACAATGTTAGATCTATAAATTTGCTTTCGCAAATTTTTGGTTCTTCCCTCGCCGGGATTCGAACCCATGCTACCATGGCCAGCGAAAGCTCTTTTTTTGAGAGCCCAGGTGGTCGTGTGGTCTAGCGGGACGGCTGCAGTGCAGACTTTGGTGTCACGATATCACAGTAGCATGGGTTCGAATCCCTGCAGCCGTCCCGCTAGACCACACGACCACCTGGGCTCGCTCATATATATAAAGCAAGCAGGCAAAGCAACTTCTTACTCTACATGCATTAGGAAATAAGCTCGAACACTTTTTCTTTTAATGTTGTTCATCCGATTTTCGTTTTCAAAACAGTTTGAAAAACTAACATTTAATTTATATTAATTGAAGAAATATCAAAACTATTTTTAGACTTTCTTATTTGCCTTTTCAATAGAAAACCCCTTCACTAAAAATGTATATTAAAATGATAAGAGGTCAAAATTAATGAGTTGTTGAAACTTATTGACGTTTGAATATAGAAAGTTAGATAGCTAAAAATCTAAATGTTGTTCATCGCCAGGCTTCGCTGTTGAAATGTACATTAATTCTAATATATTTATGAAAACTTTAAAAGTTTAATGAAAAAAAACCTAATGAATTTAGATCTAAGCATCTGAAAAGCTAACGTGGCGAAACATCAAATACAACTTTGATTTTTGTTATCTTGCTATATTTGAACGAATCATTGAACAAAACACCCAATCAATCAAGAGTTCAAATTATACCAAATATGGCATTTTCTTCTAAACCTTTTAATTTCAAGTTTGATAGTATAAAAAGGTCACTATTAATTTATTTGTAATATTTTTATTGATATAAAAGAGAAAGTTCTTGAAAATGCTTCTCTTTATTACACATATTCATTTTACAGTATGGAAAATTGTTAATAAATGAAGATTTATCAATTCTTTTTCTCCTGCAAAGAATATATGTTATTTGCACCATGAACATATGTTAGTTCCAAAACCCTTTGACAAATTGTCTTCTTGACAATTTATTTTAACGTAATTGATATTCATTTATAGAATAAACAATTGTTTACAAATTTGCCTTATATATGTTATAGTTAAAAAAAAGGCAAAACTGTTTTTAAAAATAAATAAGAAAAATAATTTCAAAACTAATTTCTGAATTGTCACTTTTTGTCATTTGTCGTTTTGACTTTTTGTCCTGAGACTTTTTGTTCTATGACTTTCTGTCCTACATTCGTATCTTGATATAGTAAACGAAAATCTGTTCAAAAGGTGTTAAATTGAGAAAGTACAAAAAATCAGCAGATGAAGAATTCACCGTGTGTTTTAATAGTTGAAACATTAAATCTAAGATGAGGATACCGTTAGACATTTATGATATTTAAACAATTGTATAGGCTTTTCATAAATTATGCTGTTTTTCCTTTTTTATTTCAGAAATAGAAAGTGTTACATAAATCTAAGCATGTATGAAATTGATGCTCAAATTCAGTAGTTTTCTTTTTTAAGTAATGTACTTTTGGTTATCAGTGAAATCATAGATGTAGGTCTTACCTGAGATTGCAACGGAAATAAACAAAAATATTTGTATAAAACCCATATACTCCATGATATTGTATTTTCCTGTGTATATTTCCCTGACCTTCGGTCACTATTTTTCTATTTTGACTGATTGTAAATTCTGTTATTTATTTGTTTTGGCACACAAAGTGAAATCAAGAGTAAACATAATTGACACTAAATACTCTACACATATTTGCGTTGACAAAATTGAGAAATCTAAATTTGGTGCTAAAATCAATTTTACTACCTGTTTGTCAAGGTCAAATATTTGAACAAAAGAGTTTAAACAAACTACGTAATATGTCTGATCATATGGAATAGAAGTTTTATTGAGTTTTATCGAAGTAATACATAAAATTTCAAATAATATCCATCTTGATCTCAAATTACAGAGTGAAATGAATAATCGAACTTAACATAAAAAAACAACTCCTTCGTTTTTATTGAACGAAGCCTTTTGAATGAATTGGTAGTAGATGACCCTTTTTGCTCATTTCGTTCAGATTGTCTATAATTCTTGGTACACGGCTGATTTTAAAGTGTTGAAAATACGCAATCTGTGATGAGTTTATTTAAAATTGAAAAAGAAACAGTTATATTTACTGGAATGCAGTTAAATGTTTCGAAACAGTATAAAAAGAAAATTGGACAAAGTTCAAATAAATCGGAACTAAAGCAAACGTAAAGTATTCGTCATGGAGAAATTGCAAGACACGTGTACAATTGTCAAAAGAGGCGAAACATACTATGGGGACATTCAGAGATTGTATTCTAATTAAAATGTCAAAACTATCCAAATCAATGGTTTACTCCATCTTTCAAAGCATTTTGATGAAATACATAAATATATTCATGTTTAAACAAAAGTTAGAATAGGAAACACGCAATGAAACAGAAATCCAACAAATAGATGTAAATGAAAACATTTAAATTTTAAATATTAAATCTGTGAATGAAAAGTTTACAGAAGTGTGATACTATTTAGGTATAACGTTGAAATTTTAGATCCAATATAATTAATAGTAGCTTGCTAAAATATAACTTATGATAGTCATGAATGAGAAGAAAATTGGTTATACGTCAATTCAACAGTCACCCAACGACTAAAATAATTAAAGGACTTATAGTGGTTGGTACTAAAACAGTTTGAATTAGTTAAGGGCCGACTTGAAATATCGGTTATAATTTTATATGCTTTGGATTTCAAATATTTTGGCCACGAGCATCACTGAAGAGACATGTATTGTCGAAATGCGCATCTGGTGCAACAAAATTGGTACCGTTGATTTTATTACTACCACTGGGTCGATGCCTCTGCTGGTGGACTATTAGTCCCCGAGGGTATCACCAGCCCAGTAGCCAGTACTTCGGTACTGGCATGAAAATACGGATTTATTGTGTTATTAAAATTTGCTGTTACAAAATATTAGAAATTATTATAAATTAAGGAATGTATCTCCCTCATGCAAAGCTCTGATTCCTTTCACGAATTTGGCTATACTTTTTGGACCTTTTGGATTATAGCTCCTCATCTTTTATATATGCTTTGGATTTCAAATATTTTGGCCACGAGCATCACTGAAGAGACATTTATTGTTGAAATGCACATCTGGTGCAACAAAATTGGTACCGTTGATTTTATTATATAGTTTAGAAGCCCATGTTGTACCAGGTACAGATATAGGAAGATGTCATCTGCGCCAATGAGACAACTCTCAATCCAAATAACAATTTATTTAAGTAAACCATTATAGGTCAAGGTACGGCTTTAACACGGAGCTTTGGCTCACATTGAACAATAAACTATAAATGACATCGAAATTTAAAACTAATGTAAAACCATTCAAACTGGAAAACCAACAGTCTAATGCATGCACTTCATGCATACCTTTTTGCTCATATAATAGAAAGAAGTTTATCAGTATTACAAAGCGTAATTAATACAAACACGAAAATCGGAAGGCATTTAGATTTAAGTTGTCACATAATATGTTAAGCTATAAATCATATAAGACTCTTTTTTTCTGTGACGCCTCACTATAACGCGGACGGCATCACAAAAATAAAATAGCCTTGCAAGACGTCACTGTAATTATTTGGACTATTAAGACTTGTATTTGTGCTGTGTCAAATTTGAATTGTGACAGCTTCTCAAAGAAAAAGGATAAACATAACACTGTAACAGATCATAACATGTTTTCGAATTCACTTTCTAAATTTACCTCAAAGTTTAGCTTCCTTATGAATAGAAACGGTTGAAAAGCTATATGACACAAAAAAAAAACAGAGAGAAAAGACAAAGAAATGATAGCCAAATCCGTTTTAGGTCAAACAGGCGAGTTTCACAATGTCTGTTTTCAAGACACGTTTAAAAAAATTAATCTCTCAGCTGATAACGAGATTGGCGTCCGGATATTCACCGTCAACGAATCTAGATATTATATTTATACGTCACGTTTTATTGCATGCCCCGTTGATTTGTGCACAATCTGTTGACACTTAAAAAGACATTTCAGGTAAAATTGTGTATTTTCAGATTATATCTTCAGATCAGTTTTGTTATTATGTTGCAGGAAGTTGACGGCAGATCAAATCATCATACCAACGAAGCATATTCGTTTCTGTGATCTCTGTATTGCATGTTACTTGTATAGGATTATGTCATTCAAAATCCCGGATGTTTAATTTTTGTTCTTAGAAATTTAAAAAATGACGTTGAATCAGTAGACTCTATTTTATCAAAATGTAAAGAATAAACAGTTTTATCAATGTTTACTATTTGATCAATAGTAGAAGAGTATCCAGAGGGATGGGAACACGGCCCCGGCGCTAGTCCAAATAATAATGACGTCTTGAAAGGCTAGTCGTACTATTTTTTTAAATAGGGCACCACTTAAAAATATTTTGGTTTGCCCAAACCCTACCCAAAGGTTGAGACAGTGGGTAGGTAGGTAGGCATTTTCTGTTTTTTTTTTCAAAAAAATAAATTGAAGTATCAGATGTTTATTAGTCTTCATGTCTATTTGATTAAAAAAAAACTTCTTCAAATCAGGACAATAAAAGAATTTGAGTAGGCAGCTTTTTTCTGGGTAGGTAGCATTTGGGCAAACAAACCTATTATTTATTATGGCCTAGCCTTGCCAGACGTCATAATATTATTTGGACTACCCCGGTGCATGTGAAATTTGGGTGATTATAAAGATGATTATAAAGATAATCAATGAAGCATGAATGTAGCTTGTCCAAATAATTATGACGTCTGGCAAGGCTATTTAAAAAAAATTGAGAAGCCTCGTAGGAAGGCCTCCCAGAAAGAAAAAAAATAGCCTTGCCAGCACGGGGGGGGGGGTTAACTTCGATATGTTTTTGGTAGGGGTGTGCCATTTTTGCCTTAAAAACGTACCCATTTTAATATAACATTCACTAAAATTCAATACCTATAGTTATATAAAAATTTAAGAAAGAATGACCTTTACTTATATACAATATTCACAATATGACTCATGCTTATATAAGCACTAACTCATCATCACTCATAATTCATAAATATACCAGCTACCCTTAAGTTTTTATATATGAATTGACATCGTTTGGTGCACATATATTTTATATTGTAAGATTCTCAATTTAGCATATTTATATATATGATATGTATAGATCATACCCCAAATCAATATACAGTTATCAAACGTAAATGCATTCTAATATAGGATGTCATTAAAAAGGAGGGTCATTCTTATATAAAATCTCGCAAAATTATGACCCATATTTTTGGCACATCCCCGTATACCCATTAATAGGAAGTTGACCCCCTGTGCTTGCCAGACGTCATAAATTGATAATTATTTGGACTCGACTGTAGCGGGACCCATCTTATGGCAATCACTACAGTGAATCACTATCAGTAGCCCCCTTTTTATAAATAGTTCTGGATTCACCACTAAATAGAATATTTGGACCACTGAGCGGATATCGTTTATGTACAACTTAAGGGTCTGAATGGGAGTCCTTCATTTCTGTGTTATATGTTTTTTTTAGTCCAAATAATTATGACGTCTTGAAAGGTTATGCTATTTTTTCTTTGACGCCTTACATCGACAGAAAGACGTCATTTTTTTTATGTCTTTTCTTGTAGATTTTTATAATTTTTTTGCACATTATTTTCTTTTGTTAGTATTTTGGTCGTTATGTTTTAGCACCCCGTATTCTCTTTCAATACGACTAATATTTTTGTACATTCATCATCTGTAAATCCTATCAGGCCATGCAGCATTTTAATATTAAACTGTTTGTAACATTTATTTTTGATTGAATAACCTGCCAAAATTACAGAGATTCAATTCGAAGATTATATTGTTGTAATTGTATGCATTCAGTTAGCTTCGTAAAATGAATTAAAAATGTAACAGTGACTGTAACAGTGGCTCAGTCTGAGTGTGTTCGTTTAAGATTAAAAATTACCATTTAAACAAAACTTAAAGCATACGGGCAAAACTTGACGCATACAGTTAATGAATACAAACAAAACTTACAACTCAGCTCCCTGTCGCTGGCCTCTTAAAAAAATATGTATAAGGTAAAATTGAGAATGGAAATGGGGAATGTGTCAAAGAAACAAGAACCGACCAAATAAAAAACAACAGCAGAAGGTCACCAACAGGTCTTCAATGTAGCGAGAAATTCCCGCACCCGGAGGCGTCCTTCAGCTGGCCCCTAAACAAATATATACTAGTTCAGTGATAATGAACGCCATACTAATTTCCAAATTGTACACAAGAAACTAAAATTAAAATAATACAAGACTAACAAAGGCTAGAGGCTCCTGACTTGGGACAGGCGCAAAAATGCGGCGGGGTTAAACATGTTTGTGAGATCTCAAACCTCCCCCTATACCTCTAACCAATGTAGAAAAGTAAACGCATAACAATACGCACATTAAAATTCAGTTCAAGAGAAGTCCGAGTCTGATGTCAGAAGATGTAACCAAAGAAAATAAACAAAATGACAATAATACATAAATAACAACAGACTACTAGCAGTTAACTGACATGCCAGCTCCAGACCCAATTAAACTGACTGAAAGATTATGATTTCATCATATGAACATCAGGCACAATCCTTCCCGTTAGGGGTTTAGTATCATACCATCATAACATATATGAGAAGAACATAACCCGTGTCATGCCAACAACTGTTTTTAGAATAAATGTGTTTAGTTCCGACGCAAAGACCTTATCAGTGACTCAATATTAACGCCAAAATATGCAATCTTTAATGACTTGACAACAGTATCGTAATTATATCCCTTCTTAATAAGTCTATTCAAAGGTTTTGTAAGTTTCTGAGGTGAATACTGACACCTTTGTGCTTTATACAGAATATTTCCATAAAAAATTGGATGTGAAATACCTGAACGTATAAGAAGTCTGCATGTTGAGCTATATTTACGAATGATGTCATTATACCGATGATAAAATTTAGTAAATGTTTTGACTAGTTTGTGATATCGAAAACCCTGGTGTAATAATTTATCATTAATACATAAAGGAATATTTACGACTTTACTGTATAAAACTATATTTTAATGGAACTAGAAATGAAGTGATCGATAATAATAATAATGAAAATTCCAGTTCAATAGAGATGCAGTTCTTGGATGCATAATTTGATAAGTTTCAGCGTAAATTTTATGATCATGCAAGGTCATGTTATAGCATACTATTGACATACTATTGCTCATTTTCAAGGCGATACAGAGCCCCATTGTTGTTTGCAGCATCGTCCTTTGGTCGAAGGCGGGTATATATAAATTGCCTCAAAGTCAGTCATACCAGTATTATCTGTTTACAAACAGTTTTTTTTATCATGTTCAAACTGTTTTTCTCTCTCAACAGAATGAAGACACCTGCATGGCTCCTCGTTATCTCCCTTTTGATGTCTATCGTACATGAAGTTATGGCGGGAAGCTGTGTACAGTCGTCTGGTTCGATCAGCGGATGTAAAGATATTGGCGGGAAATGTGAAAATTTAGGAGGCGTCTGTTTCCAAGGATTGGATGAAACTTGTTGCTGCTCAGAAGCATTAGAGGAATGTGAAGCCGGTCAACCTTTAGGAGGAAGATTCGAAACAAGAGAAGACAACCCTCACTACCAAGAACAAAATAAAGTAAACAAGAAAAGAGATGAATTGAAAATGAAAAAAAGTGAATTGAAAAAGAAAGAAAATGAATTGAACAAGAAAAGAGATGAATTGAACAAGAAAGGAGGAGCAGTGAATAATAAAAGAGATGATGTATACAAGCAAAGAGATAAATTGGAAAAGAAAAGAAATGAAACCAATAAAAAAGATGAACTTTAAAGTAATATAAGCAATATTTACAGAGTTTATACGGACTTCACTTAAATTTCATGTTATAATAATTAGATCATGACCAAATTCACTAACATGATATATTTTCAAACATGTTTTCATTACACTATATTAAAAGATAATACATGTATTACAATTTTTCTTTTTTACGTCTGAAATTTAGTAAACCAAATCACACTTTATACAAGTAAATTTGAGCACTCTGTATCTTTTGTGTCTCACGTTAACTACAGTAACTGTTATACATGGACTAATGTATGGCAACTCAATAAACTAAAAAAAAAAAGGTCTGACATCAACCAACGACACAAAAGCGTACATGATCCAAGTCAAACTTAAAAGATGTTTGAAGAATATTTAAATCTATAACTAATTATGGGTTGCAGTCAATTAATGAACACTCGTCGTCCTACATTATGTCTACACTTGTACTTTGTCATCTTAAAAGGTCGTGCTTTTCCCCGATACACTAAACCTATTGGAGATATAGTGGTTGCTATAACTGTCTATGATGACATTATTCAGCTCTCTGTGGGAAATTGGGGTAGATCTTATTTACTGCGAGTTCTCTTATATCCGTATTTTATAATTTTTGTCTCTGTGAGTTTTGTTTGTGCGTATTACCGAATAGTTAAATCTATTCTCTTCGACAGTTTGTTTACAATTTGTTCTTGCAGTGGGCTGTTAAACAAATAGCATGCCATGATTAATGGAGGGTTAAGCTCCTCATACTTAATGTGCCTGTCTAAGTCAGTAAGAAGTTTTACAGACGTTGGATATTGTCTGACATCTTTTATTTGCCGTTTAAAAAAAATAAACGTCATTTTGTCATGTCACGAATATGATATATTGTATTTGTTTGACTCATTGTTGAAGACCGTACCGTGACCTTTTGTTGGTTCGTCCTTTGGACCTTAATGGACAGTCTCATTGCCAATGTCATATTTCAATTATATTTACTTCAAATGTTTTTGATATAATGAACCATGCAGCTGCTCTGTATGCAGACGTTAGTTTATTTGGTTCAAAAGTTTTACTCGTTCTCAATTCTTTTTATACAGAATGGCTAGCTTTAAATATCAACAAAAGTGTCACGTGGCGCAGAAAGTGTCCCGAAAAAGGTGTCGGATAACAGACACGCGTATTGCAACGGACGTTTTAAGAACTGGAGATCGTGATTTATATTTAAAGATATCAGAAAGAAAACTAGAGAGAATGGAATGGCTAAAAACAAATGTCTATAAGAGTGTCTCCAGCACAATAGCGTAAACATATTAACTGAGAGGAATAAAGCCTGGTGCTTTACTGACTTCCCCCATTTATACCTTATAGAAATTAAAGGCAAAAAGCATTCGGAAAAATTATTAAATCAAATATGCTTGGATTCATATTGTCTAAGTTCTACTACTAAGGAGAGCTATGGACATGCACTGATATGCATGGACTGGGAATATGATACCAGGGTATTCTATTTTTTTTCTATCGTAAACACAATCTTACTTTTTTAGCAGGTTGCACGTGCCTAGATTGTTCTCTTATTTCCTATGAATTAAAACCACCTAACAAAAAAGAGTGCAAAATCATATGACGTCCTGATTTTAATCAAACATCAAGGAAACAATTAATTTAAGATCTTCTTATGGAATCATATATGTCTATTGAAGCCAATAATCAGTGGCCCGAATCTACAGAAATTTCATAGGTAGAACAACTAAAAAAAAAAGAGAGAGTCACTTTTGTCCCCCTCTCCAATTCCTTTAGAATTACAAAAATCTGAATAAAATGTATACTTTGTAGTAAAATTATTTACAATTTGTTTTTTTCAGTGTATGCATGGAAATATGCACAATTTAGAAGTACAATATAGTTACTTTAATTTAAAAGGGTATTTGCTGCATATCAATAGATGTTGATATATTCATCATTTTATCTCATTTGACAAGCTGATTATATTTAAAGAGAATCGGTGTATTCCATGGAGCAGCAAGTAGAAAAAAATCTCCATATAATAATATAAATGTCCGATCGGTCACGGATCAAATCAACCACCGAGTGTGTATTATTTTTTATTTCAATGAGTTCTTTAAAAGAACGTAGTTAGACACTATTCCTCATAACTACTAAGACTTTATAACATAAAATATATACTAGTAATTTAAAATATTTTTGGCCTGTCAAGTAGCAAAACATTGTAAAAATGCTATTTGTGTGGCTTGCCGGAACAATAGTCATTTTTTTTACTACTTGTCCGGTACTGCCTTTTTTTTTATATATAGATTAAACCGTTGGTTAACCTGTTTGGATGGTTTTATACTAGACATTTTTTGTGCCCTTTATAGCTTGCTGTTCGGTGTGAGCCAAGGCTCCGTGTTGATGACAGTACTTTGACTATTATGGTTTAATTTTACAAATTGTGACTTGGATAGAGAGTTGTCTTATTCATGTTATTGGCACTCTTACCACATCTTCTGATATCTATGAAATATACACAGGTACTTGTGGACAGGATACCCTTTGGGTGCCCCTGAGTGGGAATATCCCGAATGACCCCCCATGTAGTTTAATTTTGATTTATTTTTTATTAAACGTTTATTTAAATTGTTTTCACTGGGAATATATGTCAAAGTTTCTGACAAACAGCATTTGAGATTTTTGCTAGTCGACTGATATGTATATTTGCCAGTCGACTGATATGTATGTATATATATACATATCAGTCGACTGGTAAAAATCTCAAATGCTACTTTTCAATATAATTTTACGAATATTTTATCATATTCCATCCAAAATAAGAGACTGATTTTTCAAGTTTAAAAAAAATCAAGGTGTTGCAATACTTTTTTCCATGTGTATATATATAGATTTTTACATTTTGATAAACCGTGACATCTTTATATACAGATAACAGTTTGTAGCAATCGAGTTCTGTTGTCATATAAACAATAAATAAACTGAATTTGTGTCTTCATTTTGTCCTTGGGGGCCAGCTGAAGATTGACTCCCGGAGTGTTATTTTCTCGCTGCGTTGAAGATCTATTGGTGACCTTGGGTTGTTGTCTAGACCATTTGGTCGGGTTGTTGTCCCGACCAAATGGTCGGGTTGTTGTCTAGACCATTTGGTCGGGTTGTTGATCTTTGACGCACCCGCCGTATCATTCTCTATTCTATTCTAATACCTGATAGAGTCACAAAGAAGCGCATATGTAGGATCATACGAAACAGATGCACCTTTATATCATCGGATAAACTTGAATAAATCTGACGTTTATATCATAATCAACAATAAAATAATTAATCCAGCTAATTGAGCATGACGCTTTACGAGGGTAGAACAGAAGATGCAATTGTCTTATACCTCTTCAGATTAATAAGGTTAGACTTTTGCCTACCCTACTGTTGCTTCTTTAATCAGGATCACCTTTATCACATGCAGTCAAGGTCATAATGTTTTGATTCCTTTCCAGGGTCACAACTGTGTTTTTTTCAATGGTAAGCAATAAAAAATCCAAAATCAACCAATGATATCTTATCTAATATTATGATAACCTTGGTAATACATTTGTTCTTTTCTTTTATCTTTCTCGCTGTCTGTAAATTTATTGCAAAGGACTTACATGAGCAATGGCTTCGAATGCACCTTGGCCCTGGTCAACTGCTGATAGTAATGCCGTGAACAAATACCAAAAAGCGGTAAGCGCACTTTACGAGTATGGTGAATGAAAAAAAAAGGTTTAATTATTTTTGTATGGAACAAAACATTAAAGTGAACAATTTTTATGTACTAAGTCTAATATTAATTGGGAAACTTAATTGTATAACGCTTTCAAGACGTATACAAATTTGAAGATAATCATGATGTTTAACTATTTTTTTTTATCCGAAAACTTAAAGATAGGGTAAAAAAAAGCAAGCTTAATTTTGTTTTTGAACAAATATCTAAGTACGTAACAAAAACATTTATCAGTATTACATGCATACTCAATTCAAGAAGTTTTAATAAGAGAAAACAAAATACTTATAATATAACTAACTTCCTGCAACGCCTTTTAAGTCTATATCGGTTTGTGATCGTATCCGTCAGGTTTTGGTCAATTGATAATGTTTTGTTTCGCCTCTAGTCAACCTGCTGTACCCAGCCAAACCAATTAAGTTTGAATTCGTCACATTGGACCGAATTCACTGACTATTTCCCTGAAGAAATGTTCATCCTTTAATGTAAAATTGAACTATAAATGTAACTGTATGTTCCGATATATATGATTGGAAAGACGTAACGCTTGAATTTGTTTTAACCTTTCATTGCTTCAAGGACATTCATTGGATGTGACATGTTTCATGCCGTATCGAAAAAAAATATGGCATTGTTTTGAAAATTTTGTGTTGATGCAAATCTTTGATTTTTCCCGTTTATTCATTCACTGTTTGTTTAGAGCCTGAGGTTATTCAAATAATTCTAAGTAGACTCTTGACTGTATAGTATCTCCCTCTTGTTTCATCAGTTTGTTGCAGTTTAGTTGACGTATATCAAAATGTTCTTTTATTCACAAAGATTGTTCTCAGCTCATAGGATATATATGTCTTCTATTCTGTGTGTGCTAAATTTTTAGTTCAAAGAGAGATACTTAAAAAGGTTAATTCGACTTTTGTACTATGTAAATAGATATAGGTGCATGGGTGGCATCTCTTCCCTGAATGATTAATTTCTGTTAATAAAATATGATTAACTTCCAGATTTTACTTCATTTTCTATGATATTAATAGTCAGCAGACATTTTAAGGAAACTTAGCACGTGGATTAAAATAAATGTCTCGCACTTTAAACTTGTACTATTGTACAAATATTATCAAGAGCGGAGTGTTGGTTTTAGAAAAAAAATTGTATCCATAATATTATGACAGATGCATTGTCGGAATAATGAGCTGTCGGAATAATAGGATGTCAAAATAATGGTCTGGTAGGCCGCGATATTGGGATGTCGGAATAATGGTTTTCGGACAAACAGGATGTCACCTTACTATATTTCGAACTGATATGTTCAAATTATTCCAAAGTTCAACAATTAAACTTTGGAGTAATTTGAACATATCAGTTCGAAATGTAGACTCGTTATCAAAATTCAAAGTAGAATTAAAAAACGACGAAATTCGAAATGAGAATCAATCCAACTTTAAACATTATTTATATGGTCCAAGAAAATTGAACATAATATTAACCCAATTTAGATGTTCGGCATCGTTCTTGAATTGTGACTTTTTCAGAGCCAACATTATATCTGATCCAACATGTAAATGTAGTTTGGATATTGAGGACATGCACCATTTTTTCTTTGATTGTCCTTTCTATCTAAATGAAAGGGCTATTCTGTTTAATGGTCTCAGCTGGCTTCCCGGAGGCTGCGATTTGGACTTAACACTACTGTTTTTTGGAAAAGAAACTCTTTCCTATGATAAAAATGTGCAAATTATTAAACAAGTATTCAATTTCATAAAGAGATCAAAACGATTCCTCGTAGTATAGTATCAACATAGGTAAAACGCACATCATCATCATTATCATCATCAACCAAATCTCTGTAGTTCTTTCCTCATTCCCTCTACTTTTTTCAGTATAGTTAAGTAACATTTATGTTGTTTATATTATATGATGCATGCTCACGTTCAATTTGTACTGTTATATATATTGTATTGTGGAGAAGACTTTATAAGTATGTTTTACTTGTGTCTGATCCTTTTTCGCTTTGAGCAAATAAAATAGGTTTAAACTATAAAAAAAAACTAAACCCTACTGACACATTCAAATGTCCTGTAGTGACAATGTTTCAATCTTGCAAACGCTATTTCTTTAACATGGATTAAAGATTCTATACAGAGCAGCGGTTTGGTCAAATTTCATCTTAAGAATTCGTACATCAAAAAGGTTTGATACGAACCAGTTACAAAATAAGAAAAAAACCAAGAGGCTCCAAGGAGCATGTATTGCCCACCTGGTACCTTGCATGATACGTGGGCAATGCAACAAAAATGTTTTTGTTAATGGGAATTTGTGTGAGCAAATATTTTGGCTTGCCGATCGTTTTTGTTTATCCATTATACTAGGATTGCAAGATCAAAGGCAAACATTTAAAAAAAAAGGACATAACTGTGATGGCAACAGCAACCTCTATGGTGTCGATTGCTTATTTCAATCATATTCTCGTATCTGTAGATTTTATATCGTGGATATTTTTGCTGTTAACATTTTATGCTCTCTTCAATATAAATAGTTTCTACCAAAACGCATTAATGGTGAAAGAGTCGTCTATAAGGAGTTGACTGCCGATTTTGGTTATTTCTATTTATTTGTAGATACTCTTTTTGCTGATAACAGTTTCACTCGATCTACTAGTTTTCACAAAAGAATTAAAAAAAACACAGCAATAATTATCATTCCTTTAAGAATGGAGTTGATTATCGATTTCGGCCAGGTTGATTAATTTATAGATATTGTCCTAATTGTTGGTCTTTTAAAATGTCTGTCCTTCTGTATATAGCTTTCAAGCCGATAGCTAAATACAAAAAATATGAATAAAACAGTCATCAAGGGCAATAACTTCTATTACGAGTCGAATAAATCAATTAAGGTTGTATATCAACCGCATCAACCGGGAACATAAATTCACTAGATTGGGCCATTTTACGATTCTTTAATTACTCCGCTGTAAATCTGTTAGATATGTTTGTTTCATATTTCCTATAACTTAATATTCAAAAATAGTCATGATAAAAATGTGTAACGAAATCTTTGATTACAATTACGACTGTACGTTGAATCAAAATTCCCCACTGCATGGTAAAGACTGTGTTTGATGGAAATGAAATAACGTCATGATTATTCGAACACACTTTTCGTTAACATATACATATATACATCATTATTTAAAAAAAACACCTACTTTTTAAAATTACTTTTTATACTTGAAAACAATATTAAGTGTTTAGTAACAGAGAACAGGTATGCAATACAGATAAATATGTTACTACCTATGATAAAGTGATTGCAGAAGAACTTCTATAATGCATAGGATTGCCATGGTAACTAATTTTAAGTTTGTATGCTTCGAGTTGTTTCATTGCACACACAGGGGTTGCGTAGGATAGTAAATAACTTGTATTATTTGTGACATTCATTACGAATAAAACAAAGGAATTTTCTCCCTTCTGCTGTGATAGACACTACTTCTAGAGAACTACATGTTATAGTCTTGCCAAGAAAATTAGTTCTTTCTCTCTGTAGCGTAGCTTGGAACAATTCTGATTTTTGCTGAGTTGCTGTTCCGCTAGATAAAGTAAGATTTTATTACTTTTTTTCCTTGTAATTGTTCGGTTTGGTAATAAAGTGTGGTCACCATAATTATTTAGACTTAAATAACATTATTTTTGTTTCACTCTTTCAAATTTTTATTCAATTTCTTTTAATTTCGTGAAGGGTGTAACTCGAAGTTTTATGATTGAATCGTTAAACATAACACTTGTTTATAGCATTATGATTTTATAAGTTAAATTAAATTATAAAATATTTGTTCTTCTAAACTTCAAAACGAAAGCTGTTGTTTTAGTTTACCTGTTAAAACGCATATAATCGTCTCAGCCTGGGTATGTTTTCACTCAAATTCTTATTTCTTCTTTAAAACTATCAGTTTTCATTTAATAATAACCGATTTAATATTTTGGCTAAAATCTGTTTTATATTTGTATGCAAACCATCGAAAAGAAACGATTCTTTTTTGCAAATGTGCATTACGCCTGCGATTCTGTTTGTAGGGCAGATTTACGGTGAAAGCAACCCACACATCAATTAATTTAGATATTTATGAAGTTTTGTTTCCAAAAGAACAACATAGCTGGACTTTTTCATATATTATAGAGTATGAATGTCTTGTAAAAAATAATGCCTAAAATAAATGAAATTGATTGATTTCGTTTTGGTGTTTAACGCCACTCTAAACACTCTTGGCTATATCGTGGTCTCCAGTTTTGACAAGTGGAAGAAGCTGGAGCGCCCGGAGAGACCTTATTACTTAGTTAAGAAAACTGGCAATAATAAGCCAATGCAAACTCTAAATAGGTCAGTAGGTCTCTCTAGGCACTCCAGCTTCTTCCACCAACCACAGATACCGAGCTTACAATTTTGTACGGGCTCATCAAATACGCTCGAATCATGAAAGTTCAAAAGGTTATAATAAAAACCAAGTTGAAGCGCATAAGGGACAAAATATTTCGAAAGGTTTGCCAAGATACCTATCTGAAGTCAATTACCTTCTCTTTCGCCTTAAATATCAATAAATCTATTATAGGAATTTTGGTCTAATGCTCTTCAACTTCGTACTTTTTTTGGCCTTTTTAACTTTTTTGGATTCGAGCGTCACTGATGAGTCTTTTGTAGACGAAACGCGTCTGGCGTATATACTAAATTTAGACCTGGTATCTATGATGAGTTTATTTATATATAGACCGATGATTGTTTATTTTAAGTCTGTTATATCCTGACTGATACGATGAGGAGGTTCGGCCAGGTTCCTAGTTTACTGTTAATTGACCATGTTATTTATTTGATAGAAACCTTTATATATTCAAATATTTTTGAGCAATCTTGAAATAAAATAATCAACCTCTCAGTAAATAAGTAGTGATATGATTATTTTTTTCAATTCAATATTTTCCTCATATCGTACGTAATCTGAACGTATGTTGCTTAGTCTTTTCTTTTTTTAATTTGTATTTCAACAAAGTTTCCGCCATTTTTATTTCGCACGTGTCTGAAAAAACATAAAAGTGTGATTGTTAATTAACTGTTTAATTGCATTTTTGATTTTGTTTACTATTCCAACAATAACATCTGGAATTATTTATAAACATAAGTAAAGGTCGATGAGGTAAAGTTAATACTAAATTTCCTGATATATTTTATGGTAGCAGACTACCGTTGAGAGCGCGTGCCAGACTTACGTCGTGTGCTCTACATACATACTTCATACTTAGGTGATCGACTAATATAATCATTTAGTTTATTTTGATAAGTAATACAGTATCATGTCTGCTGATGCATTACAATGTTTTCGGACAACACAAAGTACTTAATCAAAAGATACAACAATAATCATTGTAGACAGGTATATATACAAGGTTGTGTATTAAAGCATGCAATGCTGACATTTGTAACGTACAAAAACAGTATTACTAGAACCAGGCCCTGTCTCGACGAGGGACATGTATACCTTTGCTATCAACTTTGGAAAGGAAATCAGTATACATAATTCTCCATTTAACATCTTCTCCTTTTTAATTCTGAATTGCATAGTTTGGTATTATTATATAGCAAATTAATCTTTTGCAATAAAAATTCATAATTTCAAATAAAATTTGTAGATTTAGCTAGCTAAGTCCTTGTATTTGTATAAAATAACATTCGTTTATAGTGGAACATTGTTTTAACAATAAATTAGCTGCAATCAAAATTTGCTTGCTGGTCCCTCTCTGTGATCACAAATAGATAACTCTGGCTCATTTCCCAATCAATCTATCATGAAGGGGAGTAATTTCATGCAAATTTTAATCATAGTCTATTTCAAAAATGATAAAAAGTTCTTTATATTGGTATGTACAAATTTTAAACGTTTCAAATTTATGAAATTATATTCGTACATCAATTGTTTTGATACATCAATAACAAAAACTGAAATATATTGCATTGATTCATTTTGTAATTATTCAAAATTATATCAGAAACCTAAACATAATTATAAAAAAAATGAACCTGTTAAGGGGAGACAATTCTCGTATAACTTTTTCGAATTGGCACATAATACCACGGAATGTCACTCATCATACAAATGGCACATCCATATATTTAATTAACTGCGCAATCGCGCTCCACCTTCAATGATGATTCTGAATTATAAATATAACCAAAAGTTGTTAATCTATAGATAGTGAAGACTAATGAAAGCTAACCCACTGTAAAAATATTTTTTTGCACTTTTTTAAAACTTCCTCAGGAAAAATTCTCTAGCCACTTGACTTTCATAGCTCAAAATTAACGTTTTTACAGAATATTTGAATAAAGTAGTTACAGATTATTCGCTTTCTCAAAGTGTAAGACGCAATAAAAATCGTATGCTTGCACAATCTTATCGAAATACAGATTTAATTAAGTCCTAAACATTTTGACATTTCTTAGTATATTTTTATCGAAATCCGGTTTAACCAAATCACACGTACGTGTTAAGATCCGACTAAATACCTATTTCCCGATATGGTCAGGTAAAATTGCTATGGTATATTTTAAAACCAGTTTGCTGGAGTTTGAGTCTTCGGCATCTTTTGGGTTTTTAGATAAATCTTAACAGTAGACTTTTCCCATCATTTTGAATTTGATTTTTGATAAATCTAAACAGTGATTAACGCACGTAACTAAAGGAATGAGGCAGGCGTTTTTTGAATAAAAAAAAATCTTGCTTGATAACGAAGCCAATTTAAGCTTAATCTGCTCTATAGAAAAATTAGATAAATAAAAAACAGAACATGATATATAAAAAAATGTAAAAAATACTTAATCAAAAGGATCAATATTCTAAGTTGTACACCTTTCTGTTATATATTAAATCGAGTATACTGTGGATTCATTATCATTCGTTTGATAACATTTTCGTGGCTTTCGTAGGTACAGGTGGACCACAAAATAAAAGTTCAGCGGATAACATTTTAAATATTTATAGGCTTGTATGCAGACTTTGTCAAAACCACGAAATTAAAAAAATATGCACGGTCATGCAAGTTTTCCTTAATCCACGAAAATTGGTACTCACGAAAATAAGTTAATTCACAGTATACGCCAAGAATTACAATTCCTCGACCCCCCTCCCCCTTTTACACGTTTCTTACACTGTGCACATTACATTTCCAAATTTTTATTATCTGTTTGCGTTTCTTCTTAGAAATATATGTTTATAACATTTCCGCTTTTATCTCGTTAGCATAAGTATTTCTTTAACATTATTGACGGTTAAATGTGCATAAGGGAAAAGTTCGAAGTGTTTTTCTTCAAATTGTTTCAACGTGTTTCAACTACTCGTACACTCCTCGTGATGATTACAAAATCACATAATATAATAGTGGAAATGCAACATTTATATTTCCTCTGTCATTATGTAATCTAATTTCATGGCTAATTAAAATGATTAGAAACAGCTTTAGTAGATTGAGATATATATAAATAATTGTTTACTTTTCTGCTTTCTCTCTTCTTTGATTTATCCAATTAAATATCATGTCAACTTCTAAGAGGAAGATCCCCCATACATCACGAGGGGCCACCGAAGTAATGTATAAATAATTGTCAGTTCTGTGTGAACGTCACATTCCGAAGAAGCAGTCGGAGGGTAAACAAGTAGTGCACACGTTCATAGGTATGTCTTGTTTGGGTTAATTTTATTATTGGTTTATATTCGTTCCATCAATACTTAATTTATATGCAAGAAGAAAATAAAGTGAAAATTGAAAATAAAATAAAATTGAAAAAAAAATGTGTAGGCGACTTTGTTGTAATAGGACTTTGCAAGTTGTTTACTGCGCATCAATGAAATACTATAGTGATGCAAATGCACCTGCTTATATTTTGATAAAAACAAAACAACAATTTAAAATATGTATTCATAATTCTAGGCATGAAACTTACCAAAATACATACCATGTTTTGGCGATTATAAAAATTCGACCATGATATTTTGGTTCCGAAATAAGTCGAACTGGACCGTGATACTATTTTTTCAAGAAAAGCAATGTCTGATCTTTGTATGCGTATAAAATACGTTGCGCAATGTTTATTGATTACTACAGCGGATGATAAGAAGACGTGTCTTTGCTTGCAATGTCGATATCTTTTCGTTACAGATTAGTTACTACAAACTGAACTTCCTCGTCTTGGCATTGAGTTATTTTTGGGTTTCTTAACTCATACTTTACATTTTGTGCATCTTCTTTAAAACCAGAATAGATTTTATTGAAAACAATCACATAATATTTTTTTGTGCATCACTCATTTTTTTAAAATTTTCTAAGGATGTATTTTTTTCTTGGTTGAAGAATATGAATAGGTCATACCAAGAGTATTCAAGTTATAATTCATTAATTTTGCTATTTTAGTACACTGTCTGCAAATATATGGATCAATCTATAAGATAACTGAGGACGAACTTGAACATGTCAAAAAGGTCAATTATGTTTAATTTTCCAAATGTAGATTTCCCTTTCATGTATAATTATACAACTTCGTAATTTGCATGACTTATTCCATTTTTTTTTATTTCATTTGCTACCCCATGATGTTTACATGAATCATATACAGGTACTAGTATTATCATTATCAAAATGTATGGTTGCCCTTTCTACTTGGTATATACAAATTGCACACTACGATTTGACTTTGGAAATGTTACCTATAATGTAAGTGTCCTATTCTGACATCGAAATATTTAAACCATATTTCAACAGTGACCTTGACACATTCTGTACGATGAATGCTTAAGGGTAATTTTATCTTTGATATCACAAACGACTTTTACCTAATGCATCAAATATATTTTTCCCGTGATTTTTGTTCTGCTCTTTTCATTGGAGGGTTCTAAAATCTTTTGAAATGGATTCGGGTGGATTTCACCTGTAAAAGATGTGATATAGCCTTATCTTATAATTAGTCGATTTATACATGATTTTTGAAAACTATCCCCAAAAAAGGGAGAATTCAAACCCTTGTTCATTATCATGGGTCATTTATGTTACTCCCAATGTGTAAGTCTTCTGATATAGGATTTCTCCGACTCTTCATTTACTTAAAAAAGAAAAGAAATGCTAGATGAATTCCTTGTTACTTAATTGAATTTTTACGTCAAGATTTAAGGTGAAGATTCGGTTATGTGTGACCGTATATTATAGATCTTCGGATGTTATGCAATGCTCACTGTTCCTTTATATTTTTAGTAGAGTCATCATCAATCATTCGTTCATTGATTCAGAAGGTTATACGCCAGGAATTCCATAAATACATACAATTTCTATAAATAAAAAGCTTATTAGACTTTTCTTCGTTATTTTAGCATTTGATTTCAATTAGCAGACGTGGAAATTAGCGTCACTTTGTATTCCCGGTGAACCTAAATTATATAGATCAAGCTTAATCTTATTAATCTTCTTAAGTGGTCAGTTAATTACTAGTGACCAGTGAAGTAGATAATATGTTTGAACTGGAATGTATCTATTTAATGGTAGACAGGTTTATCATATGCAGACATATTTTACATTGCTGACAATTTTCTTGCGATTTAGAACCCTCGTACTGACCAAATGACCTGGGTCAGTTCAAAAATTGAGAATAGAAGGAGGAATAGTGTTACAAATATTTTCTTTGTACAATGTTGTTTTAATGAATATGATGCTAAATTTCTGCAAAAGTTTTTTTAAAAACATAAGATAACAAGCAATTGCAATTGAAGTTCCTGAAACTCCTTAATGTTGTCTTTGTTAAAAACAATTTAGCAAGCAAATTTAAACTTGCCATTAAACTTGGGCCCATTCCCCTAAAAGTATACTAATGTCTATATGAAAATAAAACGATTTGGTGTAATAGCCAATGAGACAACTCTACAATAGAGATAAGTTGATTACTATAGTCAGCATACGATCTTGGACAATGACCAAAAACCCATACCACATATTAAGGAACACGACCATATCTTAACCGTTAAATTTTTTAACTTGCACCGACTGGGTTTTGCACAAAATTTTGAAAAATTATCAGTCAACAAATTTGATTCGACTGTACGGGACTCCATTTTATACATTGAGTTGGGTTGAAATACTTGATGCATAACGAGTATCACAGCAAAAGAAAAAAGGCTACATTAACTTCAAAAGATGAGTGCATATTACTCTTGCAATGATATTATTTTTAAACATCAGAATGACAACATGATGAGTCATATTATTTTTCTATCTTCTGCAAGAATATAAGAAAGTTCTTTTCACAACCGGATTTAAAAGACGGTTATGAAAATAACTTTCTTATATTCTTGTAGAATATACCAAAATATACAAGAAATGTCATTTTAAGCAATATGAAATTATTTTGAAGAAAAAATATTTCAGAACAACAGATGACTCAACCGCTTTCGCTACTAGTTTCTTTTTAAACGATTTTCATCTTCTAAGAGTAAGATCATCCTATGCATCATGCAATTTGTTGTATAATCAGTATTTTGCACTAGTTATTGTATTTGGATGTTTGCCATAATATAACGACGAAAAAATACCACCACAACTCAAGATATTATAAATAAATTAAAACTATTGACTGAATGTACATGCAATTTTTGTGTCATATTGTTTAATCCTGATCACTGCTCCGATAAAGGTTCGCGCGTCTTGACTTAATTAAGCTTACAATGTTTCCTTGACAAATTGGCATAATGTTGACTTCTAGATGATTTTTTTATTAACTTTTATTTTAAGATGCTTTGTCAATTAGGTTTAGCCAAGACTGTCAATATTTATTAATTTTCACGTATAAATCTTTTTATTTTCTTATATAACTTTTCACTTTTGAAACTATTCAGTTGACGTGCCTGTTCAGTTGAAAAAAAACATACTTTTTTAACAATTTTTACTGAGATGAACCTGACAAAAAAATGTATCAAACTAAAGGTTAGGAACTAAGAATAGTTCGAGAGCACACGTGCCTTTAATTATCCGAATACTTAATTAATTATACATCGGTAAAACCTGTAAAGCGTAGTGTATCTGCTGAGTAGGATATAGGTATGATAATATCACAAAAGACATTAACTGCCTGCATTTACTGTGTAACAAAGTCACTACGAGCTTATTCTATAGTATAATACAACACTGTGTCAGATGAAATTATGTTCATTTTGGATCGAGCGCAAGTCTTTATTTGGTGATCTCGTTTGATAAGATAAAACGGGAGTTCATGCTTAAAAAGATGAAAATGATTTATGAAAGGCGACACTGGGGTGCCGATTTCTAAATCCCGCTTTTTTTTGGTAATTTTCAACCACTTTGTATTTTTCTGTTCCTTCCTTTTCCTACAGCCCACACCCCTCTTATTTACTCCCTATATTCCACATCCCCCCTTTTTTACCCCTATGTTCCCCATAAAAAAGCGTTAACTCCAGATTCGACAAAAAGTAGCACAATCAGAAAAATATCCATATGCTTAACAAAATAAAAGAACCGTACTGTTATCTTAAATGTACGTTTATTTGTGAAAAGCTCTTCAATACATCGAGCTCTCGACTTATTTTTATGGAGCCTTGAGCCGACAGTCAAGATTGTACAAGCGCTCGTGAAAAGTTTCGAACTAAACGTTGGTCGTTGAACTTACCACTGTGATTCTTGCAATTCAAAGCTTTCCATTATTTTGTAAGATAAAGTTAGGGTAGTAAAGTTATACAATCCATTGATGTGAACCGTTACATTACATCGTTTGAAGGTGACATATTGAAGAGCCTCTATATCATATCAAGTGAACTGATAGAGTATTATTTTCAGCAACAAGTTTCTTTGATGATCTTTATATCGAAAGTGATAAAATTAATATTTTATAACCTTTCATGTTCTAAAAAATAATTGAAGAGTGTTAACGTTTCGATTCTTTTAAACTCTTGGAGTGTAGTCTTTAATGATAAACTATGAATTATCAGATATACACAATGAGTTGCATCTGTTCAAATTATGATGGAGGGTCTTCATGTCCATGTTCAAATTGAAGGTATGGTTTGATTTTTAAAAGTTTTTTTTCAAGTATTCATTTCCGTTCTGTTAAACCTTTCTGTAGAAGCTTAAGATGTCTTACATTTCACTTGGAATTTACTAAATTTTGTTTGTTTTCCTTATTATGTTAATGGTGTACAATTATAATTGTTTACTATAGAGAATTATCTCCCTTTCAAGTTTTCTCGTTGGAATTGGTAAATATATTTGCCGTTTGGGGACTTTTATAGCTTACATTTTGGAATTGGTTTTGTTCATTTTTGAAGCCCGTACGGTAACCTTTATTTGTTAACTCCAATGTCATTTGGTCTCTTGTGGAGGGTTGTCTAATTGGCTTTCAAACTTCATCTCCCTGTGTTTATTGATACTGTTTGGTCTAGCAAATACTCATTTTGTTGTTTGTTGTGGTACTTGTGGATAAATCATTCTCTCAAAATAGGTAGGCAAGTGTAGTGTGCATGGTGCTTATCATGACCTTAAGATTCATGTCGGTTCTTTATCAATTGAGATGGTATACGGATCGTTGGCTTATTGGTCAAGGCGTTGTACATTCGATTACCGATGGTACAAAAGGTACTAAGCTAGTAAGTCAGGCTCTTCCGTCACAAAAGCAATAATTAACATATAATTCTCTATCATGCATGCGGGACTTCTATGTCACAAAAGAGCTCAATCCCGTTGCAAGTTGATTCCGAAGCGTGATCTTAAAACTAATTGTAAATGATTGAGTGGAAGTTGTAGTTCATATATTTTTTAATATAAAATTACCTTTAGACCCTCTATTATAATAGCTACTAGGCGATCAACAATGCTGCATATCGAATCTAAATCCTACTTGTCTATTATAACAATATTTATTTTGTTTTAAAGATGTTAATTCTTTTTATTAACATTAAAAGAGAAATGATGAAAGAGATTTTTTTTATGTCGGAAATAAATTTTTTGGCTGAATATAAAAGCATCAGCATTTCAGTAAGTGCTTATTTTGTCTAAATCTTGCGAGGATTAACGCTTTGTCTAAATTAATTGATAATAATTGAATTATTGATTAACAATGTTGAAAGCGAAACATTGATAGGAATATATAAATTGAAGTTTATGTGTTAAAAGCTGATTTAAGTCATGGAAAATATGAGTTATTTAAGTTTTTTGCGATGCAACTCTCGTTACTGCCTCCGCGAGTTTGTGAGTATTTTTAACACTATTTATACACTTTTTTTCTTCAAAAAAATCTTCTTTAAAATATAGAGCTGTAAATATTTACTTATCGGTAGTTACTGTACATCTTTGCTTTACCTTAAGTTTATTTCTTTTTCACAACAGAGTTATACACGCTTTTTCTTCTTCTTGAATTTTCACATCTTCTGTAGCCAAGGGTTACGACCCCCTCCCCTTTCCTCTTCAGAGAGGATGGGAGTGGATCGTAACCCTAGACTAGCGAAGATGAAATTTGTAAAACCAAGTATAAGGTCTAGCGAAACACACATTTTACTTTATAATTCAGTTTATCTGCACAATCATTAATAAATCACATGGAATTATCTGGAAAAAAAATGAAAAACGTTCCATACCTTATACATGGCACATGTTTACTTCTGCATATTTATAACTACATTGGTTATAAGTCACTATAGAAAAGACGATATATGAGGGTGGTAAAGGGGTGTGTGTGTGCTTGCACGGAAAACACGTGAAATAAGACATTTTACATGCTATTTTTAGAGTCAAATGATATCGATATTGGAGACATTTACTTTAAATTCATATCGGTCTCCTATTACTTTTTTTAAAACAGACATACCTAACTTTTTGTTTCAAAATATAAACAGAAGTAATTTTTTAAAAACCAATTTTAAAAATCGTTTTTACGTAGGTATGCTATTATTTTGTGTCACATTCCTTTAAGTATTCATTCTCACTGGGGTAAAGCTGATGACCGTAACTGCATTCACGGTCATCCCAAGATGTCGGATGAAAAATTAGGTCAGTATTTTTATTGTCTGTTAAGGTGTTTCTACATAATTTTCTTTACAAAGCATACTTTGATACGATGTTAATATATAAAAGATTCACACGGAAGTCACAATTCTCTACCGAGGAACGTGTATAAAACGGGAATTTGGATTTGAAAAATTCGCGAGGATGACCGTATACGAATTAGCGATCCATAACAAGGCTGACCGTAATTGGTTAAAAGATGACCGTAAATTGTTAAGGATGACCGTAATTTATAAAGAATGACTAAATTTAAAAGGATGACCGTCAATTGAAAGAACTATCCATATTTGTATGCATTGTTTTTTGTTGAGTTTGTCGCAATAGTGGCTCGGTTAGTTCTTTTTAACTATTTGGCTTGTAGTTGGATGCTACATATGACGAACCATGTATTTGGAGCACGTCTTATTTTTATCTACCTTTAGGATAATGTTGTCTTCAAAAATTACACCTTTGTTAAGCCAATTTAGTCTTACTCAAATGATAGATGAACCTACTCATTTTACTGAAACGTCGTCATCATTGTTAGACCTTTTTATAACAAATGATGCTCACATAATAAATTACTGTGGAGTCGGGCCACCTTAATTAGACCAAATACGTTTTCACTGTCCTATAATCAGTCTTTTGAACATTCCAAAATGTCGTCAAAAAACTTAAAGCGGAAAATTTGGCTATATGATCGAGGAGACTATGACAGATATCGTAACATTTTATCTGAAAAAAATTGGGATTCCGTAATTAACTTAAATAACGTTGAACAATTTACAACCGAAATAACAAAAACTATCATAGAAGCTGCTGAAAAATGTATTCCAAATAAAATAATAACTGTTCGCAAAAATGAAACTCAATCGCTAACAAATGATGTTAAAAAAAGATAAGGGAAAAAAATAGAATCCACAGAAAGGCTAAAAAAATAATAACCCATTGGAGTGGTCAACATTTACGAACATACGAAATGAAGTTACTAGTTTAATAAGAAAATCGAAGGATGATTATAACAACAATTTAATTAAAAAAAATCATGAACAGTAACCCGTCCACTACTAACTGGTGGAAAACGGTTAAACAAATATCCGGATTAAACGACGCAAGTGTACCCCCATTAATAGTTAATAAAAACTTAATATTTGATGAAAGCGAAAAGGCAAATGAATTTAATCGATTTTTTTCTTCCGAGTCAAATATTCATGATCCAAGTGCTGTGTTACCTGAAGAACTTCATAATATTAGTGATGACATTAGTTATATAGAACCTACTGTTACTGAAGTTGAAGATATATTGAAAATTGTTAATCCCACAAAAGCTTCTGGCCCAGACCTCATAAGTCCCAAATTGTTAAAAGATCTTAAAAGAAGCATCTTCTGTTTTAAAGTATCCACTATGTAAACTATTTAACTTATCGTTAACATGGTTAAGTACGTCAACTTTTCCAGATCAATGAAAAAGAGCAAATGTTACCCCAGTTTATAAAAATAGTAAACCGAATGACGTTAAAAACTATAGACCTATTTCCTTGTTGAGTGTAATATCAAAGTGTATGGAACGATGTGTATAAACATGTTTACAATCACTTTATGCGCAATAATATTTTAACGAAAAATCAGTCGGGCTTTACACGGGGGGATTCAGCAGTTAATCAATTAATTAACATTTCGAATAATTTTGGGAAGGCTTTAGATAGCGGTAAAGAAATAAGGGTAGTATTCTGTGATATAAGTAAAGCGTTTGATCGAGTCTGGCATAAGGGACTGCTATTTAAACTTCAACAAGCGGGCATACCGGGTTCTTTACTAAGGTGGTTTGAAAATTATCTTACAAATAGAGTCCAGCGGGTGGTTATTAACGGTTCAAGTTCCGAATGGTTACCTGTAAATGCAGGCGCCCACAAGGGTCCATTCTAGGCCCTCTATTTTTTTTTATATTTATAAACGATATTGGAGAAGACATTCAAGCTCAAATTAAGCTATTCGCAGATGACACTTCATTATATAATATGGTTGACAATCCAACAGAAACAGCTAAAATTTTAATGACGATCTAGATAAGATTTGTCATAATATTGGTCAAAAAAATGGTTTGTTAATTTTAATGCCCATAAAACTGAAAGTATGATAATTTAAAAAAAAATAAATAGACCCTTTCATCCTCCATTAAATATGAACATCCAAGAGCTACAAACAGTAAGTAAACACAAACATCTGGGTGTCTTTTTTTTCTAACAACGGATCCTGAAACGACCATATTGAATATATAGTTTCTAAATCTTACAAAAGAATAAATAATAATAATCCAAGTTAACACAAAAACTTTGCTTTTTGGATCAACGGTACTCTCAGATGAGCAAAATAGTCTTTTACTTAGTTTGGTGCAGAAATATATTATTAAAAGTAAACGTTTTAACCCTTGATGTCAATGCTTCATCACTATTATTTTTGTAAAGGAGACAGATTTGTAAAAGCTTGTTTCTGAATCCTGAATATTATTTCCTTTGTATAATATCGTATCATGATGAATTATCTGAATAAATATTGTTTAAACTAATGCTGTCTTATAAATACGTCTTACGCCAACACGATTAATTATTTGATACAAAAAAGGTAATACAAATACGGATATTTCTTAGAAATTACGGTTATACTATGAAAGGTACGGTCATCCTTTATAAATTACGGTCATCCTTTCGAAATTACGGTCATCAATTTACCAATCACGGTCATCTTTATTATATGTTACGGTCATCTTGAAAATATTTTAAAGATGATTTACGGTCATCTTAGCGAATTTTTCAAATCCAATTTCCCGTTCTATACACGTTCTTCGGTAGAGATTTGTGACTTCCGTGTGAATCTTTTATAAATTTACATCGTACCTGTGTATGCTTTGTAAAGAAAATGATGTAGAAAAACCTTAACAGACAATAAAAATACTGACCTAATTTTTCGTCCGACATCTTGGGATGACCGTGAATGCAGTTACGGTCATCAGCTTTACCCCAGTGATTCTTATTAGGCTTTCCAGGTTTCGCGACAAAAACACCCGCATTTTTTTTAATTATTAATCACGTGATATAAGCGAGGGAAAACAGATCAACCTGATACAAGAGTAATACCGAAAATAAGATCAGATCAAATCACTTCATAAATTGGTTTATCTTGTAAATGAGATAAACCATAATATTTATTATGAATTTAGAATGTAATACTAACAGAAGACTGATAAAAGGTGAAAAAGCATAAGATTTCTTTCAAACCAATAAATAAGACACGAAGAAGCAAGATTGCAGAGAGAAATACTTCATTAATCATTGAGTATTGAATGTATTGAATACCTCTTCAATTGTAGATAAAACAGATAAGTTTATCATTAAGATTGCACATTAAAATGAGTTATTACTCTATCGCTCGACATACGGTATCGATAAAAGTTCGAACATAAGGAGTACATTTTGTAAAGTGCACAAGAACTAGAACAAGGAAGAGTTCAAAGACGGGAGGTTACCCGTTGCTGATGTTTTTGACGACTTGTGAAAGCATTAATGCTATATTTATGAGAAATTAATGACAAAGACATGATACAACCCGGTGTAGGAATGGCGCTATGTCTTTATAATCAACGTTCGTCTGCTTTATGGATATATCATAAAGGTGTTACTTCGCATTTTTGCTTTTGGGTTAGAGATTAATAAATAATAACGTTATACAAAAAATGTAAATAATGGATCACTTATATAATGCTATAACACACCTTTTATAAATTTCAAAAGATAATTAATATATGGGTTAACACTCTTTAATTCTTCTTTCTTACTATTTAGTGTTATGTAACTGAATGATTTATGTAAGATCTCATATTCTGTGTGTCAGTTTTCATGTGATGTATTTCATAGAAGATGGAACTACATAATACACCTCAGCTTGCCATAATGGTGTTGTTTTCCTTTTTGTCATCTTATCTTATATTCCATTATGTCTGGTGATAACGGTATGATACTAAATCAGGTGTTTAAACAAACCCGTTTCTACTAGACATGAATCAAATGAAACGTGTACATCATCTTGCACATGTATTGTTTCCGAATAGTCAACAAAAGTCATATAAGAAAACAGATCACCACCATTTTAATAAGGGTTTTAATGATTTTCGGGTATCTGAATGTGAAACCTTAAAATATGCAACGTAAACAAATTACGGGCCTCGGTGTCTGAGTCATATACGTAATTCTTCTACAACACTATGAGTAGCCTGTCAATACTGATATTGTGAGTTTGAACACAGACCGTAACAGGTGCGTTCGTCGGATTCCAGTCTAACTTAACCATTAACTACGATTGGCTGTTTTCCCGTTGAAGGTGGTTCTCTCTAAGCTAAGCACAAGACTTCCTCAACCTTAATATGTCGCCACGATATAGCCAATAGTACTGAAAATGGCGCTCAACAGTAATTATCAATTTTTGTCAAATCAATTTCAAAAATCTTTATCCTCTTTGTTATCTAGTTGGACAACACCACACAATTAGGCTTTTCTACCCCGGGAATGAATTACCTTAGCTGTATTTGGTAATTTTTAAGGATTTTTTAGTTCTCAATGCTTCTCAAGTTTGTGCTCTATTTTGGCTTTTGATTTTTTTTTATTCGAGCGTCACTGATGAGTTTTTTTTAGACGTAAATATAAAATTTTGATCCTGGTATCTTTGATGAGTTCATTTTCTTCCTTTTCTTTGATATCCTTTACTGGAAAGTACACTTAATTTAAGGAATATGTTTTGAACTCTGAAATGTATCTGTAAATGTAACTGTATATGTAAATGTAAGTGTAGATGTAGCTGTAAATGTAACTGTAACTCTGAAATGGTCTCCAGTCTTATATTAGTATCTTAAAACAAGCTAGCTTGATATAATATGGTGATAGGATAATTCAATATCATGTACGCTTGGACTTAAATTGTACTATATGTAGTAAATTTGCCTTTCATTTTAACTAAAGTGAGACATGAATGCTTCTTTTTGTAACTTCATTGGGGTGCAATAGCGTTTACCGAAATACATCATGTAAGAAGCGCTTCCTCTAAAAATGTGCGCACGGTCAACGCTTTTACAACCCTAAGAAGTTACAAAAAGATTCAATATTTATTATAACGTATTTTAGCTAGGATCCTGAAAACACGATTTTTATCAAGTTTTTATCTAATTTTCCTGTGCATTTTATTTTGGGACCTCGTGTCAACATCAATGATACATTTTATTGTGTAATGAAGTTGCTGAATAGATAACGCAAGATTGCAGTGTAGCCAATCAGAATAACGTATTATAATGAAACATATACATTTCATGTAATTTTAATAGGGTTATATCATGTTATTTTAGACAGACCCTTGTTTGAAGTAAGACACGACACTTGTTTAAAGTAAAACATGACACTTGTTTGAAGTAAAACATGACACTTGTTTAAAGTAAAACATGACACTTGTTTAAAGTAAAACATAACACTTGTTTAAAATAAAACATGACACTTGTTTGAAGTAAAACATGACACTTGTTTTAAATCAGACATGGCACGTGTTTAAAGTAAAACAAGGCACTTGATTAAAGTAACAGTATAGTGTTGCTTCTTTTAATTGACGATGAACCGAACAAACATTTGCAGAACTGCAAAAACGATGTAGACATGCGGTATGCCAAGGACAACACAGAACAATAGCGATGTATAATCACTTAGTTATGTAAGCATTCTATTTGGAAGCCATTCAAACGTACTGTCAGCAAATTTGGTTGCCTCTGCAAGGGGTTGATTATATCAGTGAGTGATGACTTATTGAACTGACAAGAAAGAAAACAAACAAAAAGAAACCCCAAACAAAAAGGATGCTTATATATGCCATAGTCTTGTTATGACACTGACATAATTAAAAGATAGATAAGCTAATGATATGAATTGAAAACTTGTTCTTCGCATAGTTTTTTTTTACCTAGACCATGAGCAAATCTGTCATTTATGTTAGAGAAAAAAAGTACGAAAGAAATGGCAAATTCGAAAATTGTTAAATATTGTAAATTTACCAATTATAATTCCTTAGAAAACCGTAAACCATGGGTGTTGAGTAAGATATGAAATGATCCGATTTCACAGTGGCGTTTTTTATAAATAAGATTGTTACGTAATTTCATTTTGTATGTATGCTTTCCTCCCTGAAGATTGTTCCATAGAAGAACATAATTGTAATGATGCATAATAAAAGAGTCAAAATTACCTAATACTGTCATCTTTCTTGATATTATCTATATATTTGAGGGCATGATCTACTTTTTATGATGTTATTCAACTCGTTCCAAATTATGACGTACTATGCCGAAGAACTGTTGTGCTAAAGATAGATATAGGAAGATGTGGTGTGAGTGCCAATGAGACAACTCTCCATCCAAGTAACAATGTTTGCTCTTGCTCGTAAACTTAGAATTATCAAAACAATGCATATAGCAATGCATATAACAGTGAAACTAGACTTTAATGTAGGAAAAATTGATGTACAGTCGGGGAACTTTTAACTGCGCGGTTTTAACTGTTAGTAAATTGGTTTGTTTCCTACGATTGATACAGGGTAGAATATTTTGACCCATAACATAACCCCTTTTTTCTTTTCATATAAGACACCAATAGCTCATGAAAGGATATTTACCAAAATTTAAGCAGATTCTAGATTATTTTCTTTCAATTTGAGACCCTCTCGATGAAACACGAAAGCTAAAATCTGCTGCCAACTTTATTTTTTCAAAATGAAGAATGATTTGCAGGTGATAAGATAAAAATGGCGCAAGGTTAATGAAAAAAATATGAAAACACGCAAGTTACCTGATATGAAACTGATAAGCATGAAGAATTCATTACTTGTAATTTTAAATGTATTTGAATAACGACTTTTCAATATCGTATTTATCTGAATTTATCAATTTGCAATTTCAAAACAAATTACTTATTATTTTGTGATGATGTGATAAACAGAAACTCGATATTTTGAATAAAAGCTAGAAACTTTATAATTTGAAATAAAGCTAGAAACTTTATAATTTGAATTAAAGCAAGAAACTCTATAATTTAAAATAAAGCAAGACACTAGATATTTTGAATAAGAACAAGAAACTCGATATTTTGAATAAAGGCAATTATATGTAGACAAAACGCGCGTCTGGCGTATAAAATTATAATCCTGGTACTTTTGATAACTATTTACACCACTGGGTCGATGTCACTGCTGGTGGACGTTTCGTCCCCGAGGGTATCACCAGCCCAGTAGTCAGCACTTCGGTGTTGACATGAATATCAATTATATGGTCATTTTTATAAATTTTCTGTTTACAAAACTTTGTATTTTTCGAAAAACTAAGGATTTTCTTACCCCAGGAGTAGATTACCTTAGCCGTATTTGGCACAACTTTTTGGAATTTTGGATCTTCAATGCTCTTCAACTTTGTATTTATTTTGCTTTTTAACTATTTTGATCTGAGCGTCACTGATGAGTCTTATGTAGACGAAACGCGCGTCTGGCGTATAAAATTATAATCCTGGTACTTTTGATAACTATTTACACCACTGGGTCGATGCCACTGCTGGTGGACGTTTCGTCCCCGAGGGTATCACCAGCCCAGTAGTCAGCACTTCGGTGTTGACATGAATATCAATTATATTGTCATTTTTATAAATTTTCTGTTTACAAAACTTTGTATTTTTCGAAAAACTAAGGATTTTCTTACCCCAGGAGTAGATTACCTTAGCCGTATTTGGCACAACTTTTTGGAATTTTGGATCTTCAATGCTCTTCAACTTTGTATTTATTTGGCCTTTTAACTATTTTGATCTGAGCGTCACTGATGAGTCTTATGTAGACGAAACGCGCGTCTGGCGTATAAAATTATAATCCTGGTACTTTTGATAACTATTTACACCACTGGGTCGATGCCACTGCTGGTGGACGTTTCGTCCCCGAGGGTATCACCAGCCCAGTAGTCAGCACTTCTGTGTTGACATGAATATCAATTATATTGTCATTTTTATAAATTTTCTGTTTACAAAACTTTGTATTTTTCGAAAAACTAAGGATTTTCTTACCCCAGGAGTAGATTACCTTAGCCGTATTTGGCACAACTTTTTGGAATTTTGGATCTTCAATGCTCTTCAACTTTGTATTTATTTGGCTTTTTAACTATTTTGATCTGAGCGTCACTGATGAGTCTTATGTAAACGAAACGCGCGTCTGGCGTATAAAATTATAATCCTGGTACTTTTGATAACTATATACGTTGTTCAAATACGTTTAAAATTATAAGTTATGAATAATTTATGTATCTGTGTGAAATAAGTTTGTTTTAAAAAATGTTTTTGATTAGAAAGATAAAACATAAGTCTAGTGAACAAGTGGCACAGGTGAGGGAAGTTTTCCCTAAGATGCTAACAATACATAGTCAAAACACACAGAGTTCACGTCGTATGATGCCAACTATCTTACATACAACGCATTGTTTTGATATATATTTATATATTGAAGCTTTATGCCTAACATGAGGTCATATGTCTGGAAGTTCTATACAAATATAACATTTTAGACCATAAAGTAAAGAGTTAAACAGAAAGTCGTCAAACTAATATGAATTAATCAAAAGATCAGAAATTTACTTTGGTATTGTCTTAAGCGCCGGTACACATTCTTTACGTAACATTATAAAACAATTTCTGTATTTCGTATTTTACTCTGTTTAACCACGGTACATTGTATATGTGCCCATCCCAGGTCAGGAGCCTGCAATTTAGTGTTTGTAATTGGTTCATATCTGTCATATTAGAATTTTTTGGTGGATAGTGGTTTCATTGGTAATCACAACACATCTCCTTCAGTCCTTGTATCTATAGTGTATCATATTTCACTTTTCCTTGTGTAACAATGACTTTGTACTTTTAAAGTGGCCAAGATTCATTTACAATTCGTTGTTAATATAATGAAATTTTACAGTTGTTATCCATTCGTTTTGTGCGTTTGAGCTTTTGATTTTGCCATTTACTAAGGGACTTTCCGTTTAGAATTTTCTTCGGAGTTCGGAATTTTTGTTATTTTCAAGTAACTGTCTGATTATTAAGGTCATGATATAAGAGGATATGCTCATTGACTACTGAACCTTTCTTACTTTTCTGTTTCCGTTATTTTAAAAAAATCATTAAACATAAATGCATAATGTTTACATTTTTTATTTTTAGTACAAAATGCCGACAGCCCAAGGCCTTGCTCCAGAAATCAAGGATTGTGACGATGGGTCCATTATCGTGCAATACAAGCCATCCAAAAGTGGGACCCATGAAGTACAGATGTCATACGAGGGGTCTGCAACCGAGGGTAAGTAGTAATCACCAACAAAACCAGTATCTCAGATTAGGTGGCCCTGGGCTGTTTTCTTGAATCTGGTAGATAAAGGCAAGAGTAGTATACCGCTGTTCGAAACTCACAAATCGAGTGAGAGAAAACAAGTCGCGCTTACAAACTAAAACTTGAAGAAACACATCAAATATAAAAGGAAAACAACGAAACAACAGAAACACTAAAGTGCAACCCCCCCCCCCAAAAAAAAAAAAAAAAACCCACAATGCAACACACACAGAAACGAACTATAAGATAACATTTTTTTCTGACTTGGTATGATTGTTGTCTCTTTGACACATTCCCCGTTTCAATTCTCTTTTTTCTTCTTCTTGTAAACAGAATAGTATAACACAGATACTGAACTTTAAGGTAATAAAAAGGGGAGTGCATTATTAAGACTTAAAAAAACCAAACGTTATCAACCAACGGAAAGAGTGAAAATCAACCGTGATAGTATGTCAGAAGGGTAAATACCTCTTCAGAATCAGACTAGATATATTATGTAATATATTAAATATAATTAAAAAACATTTGCAAAACATTGCAAGATACACGATAAGAATTATAGCATAAAATTTTATAAAACATGTTATTATATTAAAAAAAATGCCTAAATTTTAATTTTAAACTGTTTAAACGCAACAAAATTGTATTCAAATTTTAAGAAATATTTTGGTAAATAGAAATTTTATGGATATCAGATTGAGTATATAAAACTCGATCGTTTAGAAATACTGGTTTATTTGTGCTTGCGAACATTATTAGTTTTGGACTAATCATTATATGGTTATCTTTACTATGGAATATGATTGATGACATTACTCTTTTCTAACCTCGGGGTAAGAATGATTTAAGTCATTGCTTATCTCAGCATCAATTAAAAGTACTATCTATATCTAATTTGGAATGACTTTCATCTAATCATAACACAACTAAGAGTATGAGGTTCGTTAAAATTAAGTAAAAACTCAAATTTCAGAAATTCACAATTAAGTAGGCAAAATTCACATACAGACGTTTCTCATTTCCATCATCACTCGTATGCTTGCCAAATATTCACAGAAAGTGCAGTTTGAAGTAACTTTAATTTTATGCACCAGAATTAAACTAATTACTGACAGCTTGTCTGTTTTAATTAGTGTTGAAATGTTATCTTAAAGAGTACAAATAACTGCTTTCCTAATTCATACTTTATTGATTGAATGTTGGAAAGGTCACTTTGAAAATATTTTAAGCAAAATATTAAAAATGCGTTGCTTATCGCTATACATTATATACAATAAAGTTGAATGAACGAAAACAAAGGCTAAAACCCAATGAGACAGCATCCAAACGATTGAATAGGTCCACATAGTCTGCAATAAGACCTGTGCATATATAATTTTTATATTAAGCTCTAAATTGCTCCGAGTATAAAAAGAATGATGTGCAGATCCTGATTTTTTCTTGAGCTGGGCCTAATGAAGAGTTTGTCATATATAAGCATGGTATTTTTTGGTAATTATCACAGGAATTTGATTTTTTTTTATAAAGGAGTAGGGGCATTTAGTGTAATTTTGGGACAACTTAGAATGGAAATGTGGTGGTTAAATTCTGACATATGCATTTTTATGTCATAAAACCCATATGCTTAGTATAAACGGGAGACGGAAAATACCAAAGGGACATCAAAACTTATAAGTCGATAACAATATAATTACGCACTCTTACCACATCATTTTATCTTTAACAACGCAACAAAACATAAGGGTAAAAATTCTCATCAACACGAACCCCAGCAAAAAGTCGTGGGTAATCCCAGGTGCTCTGTAATGATAAGCAGATCCTGCTCTACATTTGGCAGACTTTATGCTTATCATTCAAGTACACATTCAGTGATGTAGTTGATGGATTGATAGCTTCTTCTCTTTAGTGGACATTTGCCCGGAAACATTTGCATTTATATTATTACCATATATATTTAATTATTTGTAAAAAGTTGATAAACTACTTGTCAATTCTTTTTAAACCTCGGAAATTGAGTTGCTTTTAAGATTTTTGTAAAATGTTTACATATTTGTTTGTTAATTACAATATTTCTTTTTCAACGCTGTAGAATGGACGAAAATTAACAGTTTTTACAACATAACGATGTTTATAGTAAACTAATAAATTGCGAAGATAACAAAGCCGTTATAATCAATTTTGAAACGTTCACTACAAAAGTTTTACAAGCACCGTATGCTTGTTTCAAGTACTTTGCAAATAAATATACTAATACATGAAAGCTCCTCTCTTTCTCGTAAATTACACAAAAGTGCAAACAAATGATATCTGAATTCTATCATATACGTTTGTTTTATGTGTAAGTGTTGTAAGGTTTTATATATAGATATACGAAGATGTGGTTTGAGTGCCTATTAGACAACACTCCTTCTTATTAAAGTCAACAATTATATTTCCATAATATCTATTTTTTATGTGTTGTAAATTCCCCGTTTACGTTATGTAACTAAACAACAACGGTTGTTCCAACTCTGTCAATCAATCTTAACCTTAGTTGAAGTCGGCTATTTGTTATGTGTCACTTTTTCTCAAATTGCTGGAAACAGTTCTACGAATGGTTTTCAAAGGTTTCGTTGTGATCGTTCATAATTGAAAAACAAAATCACGAAAAACGCTTCCGAAGTTTGAAATTTATGAAATTTTTCTTTTCAACTGTTTTGTTGTTTTGTTGACACTGAACAAATTGTAATTGCAGACTTAGTCATTTTGCCATTTTGCAGCAATTTTTAAGGTATTGTTATAATAACATTAACGGTACCAATTTTTATTCACCAGATGCGCATTTCGACAATACATGTCTCTTCAGTGATGCTCGTGGCCAAGATATGTAAAATCCAAAGCTTAAAGATGAAGAGCTATAATCCAAAAGTTAAAAAAAGTATAGCCAAATCCGTGAAAGGAAACAGAGCTTTATAAGTTGCCCTTGTTAAATCTTGCAATACAGGATTCAAGCATATTATTTCCATGTTCAAATGTGGAGCTAACAAATTCAACCTTGACGAGAAAATGCTACCCTCTTTCATTTAATTTCAATAGTTCCTATCAAACGTTTTCGGTTGCGGCATAACATTCTTATCCTACCAAGAAATCTTTTTTAAATGCTTTTTTTTATACATAGAACAACAATATAAGCAATGTTCTTGTCTATCTTCAAACTGCAGAACGGTTAACGAGTTGGTACATTTTTAAGCAAAATATAATTTAACACAAGTTCAAATTCATGCTGGTACGAATATCTCAATCTGACATGTTGCAATATTATACTGACAGCGGAATTCATATTTTTTTCTACAAACTATGGAATTCAACTATTATTAACCACGTTCTTCCGTCACTGGTTCATGCACGTACTATTTTCAAATTTCAAAGTCGTTATTCATACAATTGAGCAGTACTTGAGAACAAAGCTATGCTCAACTTCAGAAAGATAAGAGGTAACACAGGCATCATTCATCAATATACAGCATCTTTTGAATCACAGAAAAAATCTTATGAGTCAATTTGCAGACATTTTCATATGAAAGTTACGTCTAATTAAACCTTGTTAACTATCTCAGACAATATGGTGCATACTTCTTCTTTGAGAATTCTACTTTGGAACAACAAATATGCATAGTTAGGAGAACAACACGCCGACCTGTCATGTAGGATTACAAAGGCAATGCATTTTTGTATAATTATTCATCTAACTACACTTCCCGTTGATATAAATTAAACGATTACAAGAGTAATAAAGTATCTTAGCACGTATCGCAAAACCTATTAAGTACAAAAGGAGATATACTGGTCACCAGTTATAGTGTTTCACCAACTGTCGTCAAATGGCCTTTCATCATATCTAATAAATAATAATATTCTCTGTCGACATAAAATATCATTGATATGGTCATATTGATAAATTAACTGTTTACAAACTTTTGAGTTGTTTGAAATATAAAGGGTTTTCTACTATCGGAGGAATATATTAGATAAGCCGTATATGTTAAAACCGTTTGAAATTTTGAGTCCCTAAAATGATCTTCAACTTCGTCATTTATTTGGTTTTATACAATTTTTCATTCTAGCGTTACTGACGAGTCTTTAATAGACGAAACACAAGTAAAATGTACAAACTTACCAGCCTGGTATCTTTGGTGAAATTTTTCAAATGTTTTTTTTTATGCTTTTTAGTAGGATAATTTAAAGTATTGTTCGTCAGAGTACATGTCTTCCCATGTTCTGCCTCTTTAATAATAATTACATAATGATTAGTGCAAGTACGCAGAAAACAATAAAAATGAGAGTAGGACGTTGCCAAGGAAATCAAAACTTGTTGTTACATAATAATACTGGAAGGATAATTGTTTTCCGTTAATATCCAACTTAAGCATAAAAACAAAACTAGAACAAAAGAAGATCATATTATACAATTGTTTTGAGTAAGTGTTGATGGACTTATAAATGTGTTTCATCATAATTCACAAGAGCTGTTACATGCATTGTCATGCGTTAACGTTTATCTTAAATGTCACATTGTACTCTTAACTAGCTGTAACTATTGATTAGTTGAACAATTTCCTCAATTTTATGTCGATAGTCAAGATGACATGATAACATAAATATTGCATGGCATCAGCCAAATTGGAAGGAGGTAACAAGAGATTTAGCAATAATCTTGGCAGATTCTGAGAAAAAGAGAACAACATACACTGGGGTAAAGCTGATGACCGTAACTGCATTCACGGTCATCCCAAGATGTCGGATGAAAAATTAGGTCAGTATTTGTATTGTCTGTTAAGGTGTTTCTACATCATTTTCTTTACAAAGCATACTTTGATACGATGTAAATTTATAAAAGATTCACATGAAAGTCACAAATCTCTACCAAGGAACGTGTATAAAACGGAAATTTGGATTTGAAAAATTCGCTAGGATGTCCGTAAATCGTAATCGAGATGACCGTAACAGGATTAGCGATTCATAACAAGGCTGACCGTAATTGGTTAAAAGATGACCGTAAATTGTTTAGGATGACCGTAATTTATAAAGAATGACTAAATTTAAAAGGATTTTCGTCAATTGAAAGAAATATCCATATTTGTATGCATTGTTTTTGTTGAGTTTGTTGCAATAGGGGTTAGTTCTTTTTAACTATTTGGCGTATTTAGAGTTTATATGAAAATGATAGTAAAAAGTATAATCGATGTTGTGAGTAGTTTTGATTTAAATGGACACTATAGACAATAGACACCTGCAAACAATAGGTGTTTTTAACTGTGTAACTGAGTGGACCGTATCAAATGAAACTCGTATGTCTGTTTATTTTGCTATCTTCTGCATATTTAAAAAAAAATGCAACTCAAAAACCAGGTGTTAGTTTTTTCCCCCTCAAACATAGACTTTATATAACTTTTACATATCTAAAGGGACTGCCATGCTTTAATGTTTATATACCCTTCTGTAGCCATTTTTGTACGAATTTTAGATACATAGATATAGGAAGATGTGGTGTGAGTGCCAATAGATACAGTCCATTTTAAACATATACTAGGGGAAAAACTTGATGCAAAGCATTATTATTTACTGTTGCATTGCATTTAATAGAAAAAGAGTACTTTGTGGCAAATAAACCAAGATTTTTATAGAAAATCCACAGCCTTTATTAAAGAGATTTTTGTTATAAAATTTGAAAAATAGATTACTCACTTTCTTTTCTATGATGTGCTAATGTTGATTTTTTACAAAAAGTTCTAACCAACCTGTACATTTCAAAATACCTCGTGCAGAGTAACTAAAGTCGAGCGCACCCTAAAAGGTGTACTTGATTTGGTCCATATTTTTATTTGTTCTAACCAATAACTACATTAATAAACTTGTTTTAAGGTATCAATGCTAGCACTGAATGCAATAATCCTATATCTATCGGTCATCAAATTGCCAAATATGACAGAACAAGGATAAAGGCTGTGGATTTTCTATAAAATGTCCATGTGTTTAGCATTAAAGCAACACAAGGGTACATAATCCTGAATGTTTATGTACCCTTCTGTAGCCATTTTTGTACGAATTTTTCAAACCTCAATTGTATCAAAACTACAGTTATAATGAATAATAGAGATAGGCCATTGTGTACATATTTGAAGGGGAAACTTGATGCAAAGCATTATTTTTTACTGTTTCATTGCATTTGATAGAAAAAGAGGACTATGTGGCAAATAAATCAAGATTTTTATAGAAAATCCACAGCCTTTAATACAGAGATTTTTGCTATAAAATTTGAAACATAAATTACTCACATGACTTTTTTATGATGTGCTAGTGTTTATTTTTTACAAAAAGTTCTAAGCAACCTGTACATTCCAAAACACCTCGTGATGAGTCACTAAAGTCGAGCGCACCCTAAAAGGTGTACTTGATTTTGGCCATATTTATATTTGTTTTAACCAATAACTACATTTATAAACTTGTTTTAAGGAAATCAATGCTAGCACTGCATGCAATAATCCTATATCTATCAGTCATATAATTGCCAAATATGAGAGTTCAAGGATAAAGGCTGTGGATTTTCTATAAAAATCTTGATTTATTTGCCACAAAGTACTCTTTTTCTATTAAATGCAATGGAACAGTAAAAAATAATACTTTGCATCAAGTTTCCCCTTGGAATATGTACACAGTGGTCTATCTCTATTATTCATTATATCTGTAGTTTTGATACAATTGAAGTTTAAAAAGTTCGTACAAAAATGGCTACAGAAGGGTACATAAATCTTAATACTTTCCTAGATGCATCAGTTTGTCTGTTCTCTTAATAGATATGTGTGTGTAAAAACGGTCATATTTTTCAATTCATTCATATGAACCTTAAACATTATGAATATCCGGTAATTGAGCCCATGTGTATGGTTCCAGAGAAGCAGAATAAAATCTTGATTTGTCTTGATATATAATTAAAAAAAACAATTTTGCTTTCTGTTGATGCAATTTACATGGCTCCCCTTTGAAATTCGCTATTTATACAAGACTATTTTAGGATCTATTTTGCTGGAGCTCACCTTCACTAGTTTGGTCGGAGTATTTTAAAAACATTTTCTGTTATTTTACTTACAAGATAAAATGGAAGACCAATCAACAGAGACAATAAATGCCGGTTATACTAGTATGAAAGTTACGGTCATTCTTTATAAATTACGGTCATCCTTTCGAAATTACGGTCATCATTTTACCAATCACGGTCATCCTTATTATATGTTACGGTCATCTTGAAAATATTTTAAAGATGATTTACGGTCATCTTAGCGAATTTTTCAAATCCAATTTCCCGTTCTATACAAGTTCCTTAGTAGAGATTTGTGACTTCCGTAAGAATCTTTTATAAATTTACATCGTACCAATGTATGCTTTGTAAAGAAAATGATGTAGAAACACCTTAACAGACAATACAAATACTGACCTAATTTTTCGTCCGACATCTTGGGATGACCGTGAATGCAGTTACGGTCATCAGCTTTACCCCAGTGAACATAGAACGATTATTAATTTTGAAAAGTGGTTGATATCACAAAAACAAGAATCTAAAAATTAGAGAAAAAAGTTTCAAACTTTTTCTATTTATCAAATTTCTTGTTGCGAGGATTATCAACATCATTAAATTGGCTTGCAGCATGTCAATTTATAAAGATATAAGAATGATAAAGTAATTCGATTTAATTTTATATTCGTATGAGTGCCGACTATGGTAATATATTTTTTATTTGGAAACAAACTAAAAGGAACCTCTATTTCATGACAAGTAGTTTGCAAACAATAATTAAGTAAAATGTAATTTAAAAAGCATATCAAGCATATACACATTAGAAACATCCATAATATACAATTACGGTCACTCTCAGCATGTCCCCTTTATTTGTAATCTGTCAAGAGTATTGCTTATCCTTATTAAGTCAATACAATTTGGGCCGATATCATGGAATTTCAGTTATATTTTTTATATTTTTTATGTAAATTATTGATCAAATCCACCACAAGTAAAGTGTACGATGCGAAATTTCGGATAAAAGTTACCACATAACAATATATGTTTTAACTTGAGTCGAATATTGTAAAACATATTTTGTAGGTACATTAACACGTACCAAAAGGATTTATCTGATATGATCCGTTGTAATTCAAGCAGATGCACATTTGAAAGTGATGGAAATTTTCCAAATAAAGAAAGATTTGACCTTGTTAGATCTCTAGAAATGTCTAGAATTAATATATTTTCTTCAATTAATTAAGTATGTAAAAATATTGTTGCCTTCACATTCATATCAAACAGGTTATCATAAATCAATAGTGTTTATATAATCTGAAACTGTTTTACACTAACATATTTTTAGTTTGAATTCATTATTTTTTTTCAAATAAAGTTTTAATTATACGTTGTTTCCGTGGTTATACAGCCAAAAGACAAAATAATTATGTTTCCTGTGTGAAGCTACTGTGAAAAAGAATGGCAAGACTATTTGTGCATGAACTTGCATAATCAGAATTTGATCAACAGATGTAAAACATGTTTGAAAAAGATCAATCGGTTCTTAGAATGACGTCATAATTAATTAATCAGAAATTATGTAATGTGTTTTTACAAATATCTGTTGGTATAATTCAACACATTTCCGTAATAAACAAGGGATAGATACACATGTATGCAATGTTTAAGCAACAAAAATATGTAAATAAGAAAAAATTACTATGCACATTTCTCAAATAAGACTTGTTTTGTTATCAAATTTCAAACAACGTATATGCCTGTAACATGTAAGGAATGTGACCGTTGGTATCCATATGTCTGATGTGTTTAGGGAATTTCGCCGTTATAAATTTTCTCGAAAGTTCGGAGTTTTATTTTTTTTAAACTTTTTATATGAATTGTCTAATAACATGTTAGCCAAGAAAGAACTAAAACGTTTATTTTGACCCGACAATTGCTGACAATTGAAGACCAAACAAAAAATCCCAAAATAACATTTTTTTCTCAATGATGTTATTTATCTGTTCCGTCTTTACCTGCTTAAAGTTATAAGACACACAATGCACCTTCTTATACATTCATAGGGTCAACAAGAGTTTAACAAACATTTACTATAAGTAGGACTCGCTTTAAACTCATAAAGAAAGCTTAAAAAGATGCATTAAATTCACATTCATAAAATTTGTTCAAACTGAGAAATAAAATATGCCTTTGAACCTCTCATGTGGTTACAACAGTTGATATTCTGTGTTTTGTTGGGCAAGTGGATGATACTTTACTCGTTGGTGTTTTAATCAGTTTGTTTTGTTTATGTCGACTGATGAGAAATCTTTTCAAAATCGTACCAATTGTAATTATCCTTCTTTCTCACATATTCATTGTTCTCGTGTTCCAATGTTTCACATTTTAAAAAAAATCTTACATTTTATTAATTTTCATAAACTATACTTTAATATCTCGACAGTAAATGCTCACCACTTAGTGAAACGTAACGATCAGAAACAGTAACAATCTTTCCCCTTTTTAATTGCTTTACATTAAATGTATATTGGTGAACATTAATTTCCAAAAGACAATATCATAAGATAATTCCAATGCGACAGAAATGTCTTTCTTAATTTGTCTTCATCAAAGACACTCAAACTCGAAAAACGAACGCCAATGATGCGTGAAGTATTCAATTCGCGAGAAGTTAAATAAGAAAGGGACACAACAAAGAGTAGTTTTAAACAGGTTTTTCATGGAACCATAATATCGCATCAATCTAAATTCATAACGGATACCTTTAAAATCGATATATATTATGCGTAATCCAAAACTTCTCCAAAAATGTTATAACCTAGTTATTGACTTATGCTTCGCTTACAATAAACAAAAACAGTCATTTCGGTTATAATTCTTGTAAAATATATAAACAAACTCCCCATGTTAATGCCTACGTTAAGCACTTTGCATAAGATCCTAAGTTATTGTAAAAGAATACTCACAATGACTGTTCATTAGCCTTCTCCCCCTAAAAATAGTAATCAGTCAAACCAAAATTATTTGCATTAGTAGTACATTTTTGCTGCAAAGTTATCAAAGATAAGGGTTAATTTATCTATGTTTGTTGTTCATAGTTGTACAAATGCACTGTTTCTCTGTCTAATTTTCGCGGTGATGGTCGAGCAAATTAGGACGATAATGGTCAGTTTGCTTTGCTTATTTTATTTACGATCTACATCTAGCAACGTTTTATCTCAAATCGATGATAAGGGCAATTTGAACTTGCAGCGCACGGTGAGCATAAGTTAGTTAATGTTTAAATACTCAACATAGTTTAATGAGATGAAGAGTAACAGTTAACACGCTGTTCCTTTAGCGTGTCAACATAATGTCAGGATGTTTTTGACCGTATATGTTATTTTTGTTTCCGCTTATTTCAAACTATAATGATGTCTTAAATAAGAATTTTCTACTGATTTTAGCTAGAAAGCCACAATGAGTATGTTTGTATCAAGGGCATATGCTACAAAAAATGTTTGACTTTCATCATTACTTTTTGTTTTTGTGGAAAATAACTCACACGCAATACTAACAGTTTCCAGTGCAATAAATTATAAAGTCTTGCTTTGATGTAAAATTGTTGTTTAGATAGGAAGCTGTTAAATGAATCCATAATCACTGTTATATCTCAATACCTGCCCCTGTCTGAATTTAACTAGGAAATCGGTAACATATTGTTGTGTAATAGTCTTGTCTCTTGAAAAAGTTTCTTTAGTACTTTGATGTCAGACATTGCTGCATGTTTCAATGCTCTACAGTCTTTCCAGATTTCCTGATACCACCACTAAATTGAGAGGGAGTCCTTAAAGTTAAGAGATTGATTGTTTTCTTTTGTTATGGTTTAAATGCATTTATTCTATTGGTCCTTTCACCTTTCTTGTCTTTTTTAATGTTGAAAAGAAGATCTGGTATGATTTCTAATGAGACAACTCTCTACAAGAGACAAAATGAAACACAAATTAACAACTATATGTCATCGGTGGTGGTAAAAAGTCGTCAAAGTTACGAAGCTTATAATTTCTTACTTAATTTGATGCGACTGTCATACAAGTGGGAGGTTTAGCTAGCTATAAAACCAGGTTCAATCCACCATTTTCTACATAAGAAAATGCCTGTACCAAGTAAGGAATATGACAGTTGTTATCCCTTCGTTTGATGTGTTTGGACTTTTGATTTTGCCTTTTGATTTTGGACTTTCCTTTTTGAATTTTTCTCGAAGTTCAGTATTTTTGTGTTTTTACCTTTTACGCTAGACACCTCTGTGCATCATTTATATTTGATATTTAACAGAGAAGACCTCACATCTTGCTTTCAAATCAATTCTTCATGTATAAAAATATATGACAAAATGTTTAAAATTCAAATTTTGATATGATATTACATTTGTGTTTCAGGAAGTCCATTTTCATGCGTTGTCGACGAAATTGGCGGCGCTTACGTCACCGCCTTTGGTGCTGGTCTCGTTGGTGGCATGAGTGGACAAAACCAAAGTTTTACAATCACAGCCAAAAAAGGAACACTTGGTAAGTATTTAATTAAAAGATTCCTCTATACGGATAAATGACAGATATATGCGGTTTATTTTAAACCTGTCGGACACTCATATGTTTAAAATAAGATCTAAATATTTGGACAATCTTATATGCTTTAACTTATAAATGGTGAAGAGTTTACTCGTTTATTATTTTATATCAATACGCTTTGGTTGAAATTCAAATTATTCTTACAGTGAGACTAAGCTATGCTGATTTTACTTAAAAGATAATGACTATATGATAACGTTTTATGTATGTTTGTAGGCGACATTGATATCAAAATTGATGGACCAACAAAAACAGAATATAAACGACACGACAGTGGAGATCGGTGTGACGTTAATTTTATGCCAATGACCCCAGGAGCATACAATATTGATATCAAGTATAAAGGCAAAGTTATTAAGGGATCACCCTTTGTATCCAAAGTCTCAGGTAAGTGAAGTCGACCATGATCTGTCTATTTACATTCATTCTTCTAATGCACATCTCACCTGGGACTTTTTCAGTGTACACTAATTACCATCTTCTTAGCCAATTTATAGTAAAAACTTATTATATAATTCTTCTTCTAAATTGATTTGCGTTCTCTCAGGTGATGGTATTCAAAAATTAACTATAAAGTAAATATCTCCATTTTTGTCATAAAAAATGCGACCATGTGAAATGACGTCTGACCGAGTTAATCGACGCATTTTTTGTTTGTTGAAAAATAACTTTTATTCGACGTTATTTAAATTCTGTTGCATTGTTTTAGTTTGCAATTACACCTTATCTTTTAATTGATAATCTATCAAATTTAGTATACATGTCGTTGAAATCTTTTTTTTTTATATAAACGTTTTCGGTTTGAATGAAAATGGAGTATCTAACTTGATGTCGCAATAGAAATATCTATGCCACATTCGTTGAAGTATTTACCATTTTACAATTCAGGAAGTTTACGTACATTTAAATATATGAGAGTTATTTATTAATTTACCGACTGGAATCTCGTGATATTCATAAATAGTATTATCTAAATAAAAATATGCAATATGTTGAGAAATAAATAGTTTGCCATGTAACATCTTGTAAAAAATATCAGCTAAAATCGAATGACTGATAACTGTCAGTACTGTTTGCGATCCTCAACGATATCTCTTAAAATATCATGATCAGAGAGGGATTGACTGACACTTTAGAAAAATAAGATTATTAATGAATTATCTGATTTTTTTCTGCCGTGTAAACATAACGCGTTACAGAAGCCATCTGTCTAATAACGAAGAAAATGATTAATTTATAAAATAATAACAACTAAAAAGAATGTATACTCATGACCTGTTATTTTTAATGTGTACTGTACGCATTTTAGTGTAATTTGATTAAGTCTAAATATTGAGTGTATCTATTGAAGAAAGGTTCAATTTCAAATATTCTTTATTACTAGTGACCGGCGTGAATGATTTTTTTTTTGCTCACACTTAATTATCAGGCGCTCTATCGTTTCCAAAATGCAGCTTCATTCTAATATGCTGTCTTCTGAATTTATTTTTTTTTTATAAAAAAGAAGAGATATCTACCATTTTTGTTTTGTATGCTGACTTTTCTAAACAGCGGCAAATTTATCTTTCTGTTCATTTTTTCCCTCAAAGTATGTTGTTTCAAGAATTTGTTAAAACACTATAAAATAGTTTTATTTAACGATTTTAAATTCAGTTTCATCTATATCTAACAATTTCACGTCAACATTTCCCTACTCATGTCTTAAACCGTTGTGTTGACACTCTGAAATCTTAATGTTTTTCTTTGTTGCATACGTTTTGCTTATTCTTTCTATTCCTTCTTTCCTTCGTTAATATATTTATAATAACCACACCAACAAGCATTACTCTTTTTTCATACTCCAACCATCCAACCAATTCCTATCATTTGATATTGTAATCGATCCTTTTGTTTTACATCAGTTTGCACAGGTGGTCTTTATCATAATGGTATACTTCTAAGACCCGGTGAGTTATACTAACATCCACTAAAATCAGGCTGGATACAAAAATCTTCTTTTCCAATCTATCTTTTCTTCATCTACAACAGAGACTTAGAGATGAAGTATCTCATGTCGAGAACTGATAACTTGGAAATTTAGAATATCAAAAATATTTGTTTTTCATATCTTTTTTTAATAATATGCAGATGTTATTACGTATTGAAATAGTTTAATATAGTTTTCTATCTTAACTTGGTTTATGGCTGTTCGTTTTAACTTTTATTTCATTTTTTCACAATTTCCCATAGCGCGCACACGGATTGTGTGGTCTTGTGGTGAGGTCTGTTATACGTTGAAAAGATTGATTTATTTATGTTCATTTGTTTCTTTTCTGAAATAACCAAGTAATGATAATCAAAATTTTTTCTGGAGAAATTAAAAATTTTCATGTTACAAACATACACCATGTTCTACATAGTTTAATTCATCTCACAAGTGAGGAATATTATAGATATTTCCCATTCGTATGATAGTTCTGAACATTTAATTTGGCCATTTTGGACTTTCTGTTTGAATTTTTCATGGATTTTTTTTTTTATTATTTTACTTTTCATGTAACATTCAAAGAGTTGAGATTATTTCTTCATAAAAGGAAATTTATCCAAACTATGTTCTGATGTTGTCATTCTTAACGTCTTTGTATTGTGTTAAGAACTGTAGTTAATGGTTGACATCCATTTGACTTAAGGGTCTTTGTATTGCGGTAAAGTTTTAATCAATCTGACTAGGCACAACTTGTCATCCAGCCTCTAATAGAATAACCATAACTTATAATACTCACACTTGTATCATAATTATTCGAACATGACACTATCAATTCAATATAGTTGATATACTCATATATATATATCATATTTTTCATAAACATTGACTATTTTATATAATTTTATAATTTTATTGTTCATTTGAGTTCTACAAAAAGTCAAAACAAGTTTACTATTTTTAAACGAACAGTGTTTGATATTTTGTTATACAAAATCTGACAGTTGAATTCTGAGTTTTGGCTGAAGTTTTTAAAAGTCATTCATTAAGTCTACCGTGAATTTTATTTAAAACGCAACTGATAAAGAAAAGCTTAAGTGAACATAATATCCATCAGCATATGACAAGTTGTGAAATAATATTAGCGATAGGGGTTCTATTGTGCTACATTTAAGTACTTATAAATATATGTGTGTATATTAAATGAAAAAAAGAATGTCAGCGTTTGGATAGGATTAGTCTTAAAAGAAATATCACATTTTGAAGCAGACAAATTGGTAGCGCTAATGCTAACTGCTTGCAAGAAAATTTGAAATATTTACAGAACTCAAATGAACATTTTCAATATCTTTTTTCTATATCTTATATAAATGTATATTTAATTATAATTGCATGTCGGTTTCTTTACTGTGTTTGGTAGCACATTTTTCCTCTTTACTTTGATAACACCCACATTTTAGAATTAACGGCGTTGTTTTTTTTTAATTTGAATTAATGTTTATATCTTACATGAATGTGTAGAATCACACAATAATTGTTTTTTAAGATCAAGGTAAAGAAAACTCGACCGATTTTCAATGGTCAATGTTTCACATTTATAAACGCGCATTCTGATCTACTGTTCTGTTTTTGCTTTCAGGAATGTTTCATATATAGATACTGAACAACATGTTACAAAAATAAATTCTTGGTCAAAAGCTCACACAATCGTTTTTGGCTCCTTTTTAAGCGATTAGTCGTATATAAAAAAAGGAATTGCCTTTCATAGTTTGTCATCGATTTACATGTGCAGATCCACATGCTGATTATATTTATGATTCCAAACGTAAATAATCGTTACAGCCCTATCAAATTTATTTTTTAATATGTGTTATAATTTGTTTTACAGGTGAAGGCCGAAAGCGATCACAAATTTCCTTAGGAAATGCTAGTGAATATGCTTTGAATGTGATGGAACCTGATATTGTCGATCTCGTAGGTTCAATTAGAGGCCCAAAAGGAGGTTTTGAGCCATGTATCCTGAAGAAATCTAAAGATGGACATTTATGTGAGTATGGCGAGCCCCTATATTTTGCTCATTGTTAAAGGCCGTAAGGTGACCTTTATTTGTTAACTTTTGTGTTATTTTGGTCTCTTTTGGATGGTTGTCTCATTGACAATTATACCACATCTTCTTTTTATATTGGCAGATAAACATCTTCTTAAATTAATTTTAAATCTTCAAATACATATATCCAGTTTAAATGATTTGCCAACAGTATGAGTCATTTCATCATGAATTAAGTAACTTAAATACGTATTTCACATACAAAAAATAAAATAAAATACACGTTGTTAACTATATAAGACAAATCATCTATCTAGTGGAAGAAACGAATTTTTATCTTTCGTGTTTTCTCTACTCTAAAAACGAAATCTTCTTTATTTGTTTTTGTATAGATGGACCGTCACCCTCTTTTAATTTCAAATAACTAACTATTTTCTTAACTTTTAAGTGTAATATTGATGTTTTGTCAGGTATATCATCGTTTTCTCCAAAAGAAGCTGGTGATTTTAAGGTCCAGGTCTATAGAGATGAGAAAAATATCAAGGGAAGTCCATTCCCAGTGACTGTACACGATAACGAACTCGCCCATGCAAGCAAGGTCAAGATCAGCGGGGCAATAGAAAAAGCCATTGCAAACGAGTCAAATGTTTTAAACATCGATGTGTCAGACGCAGGCAAGTATGATTATGTAGAAAACACATTTAAACAAACCGAATACACTAGAAACTGGATGAGTAACAATTTGTGATTTTCGATTTCATTTTTGTTGTTGAGAAGCCAATCGAGCTTGATAATATTTATTTTATTGTTGCAAAGATGGCAATAACAATTTCTTGATATATTGTATATTTAAATTTCTAGTGGTGTAAATTATTCGTAAACAAAAGAAAAAGTGTATTATAATAGAAAAACAGAGGATATGGGATATCCATTCATTACACAAAATCAGTGCACAGAAAATGGATAAAACACACAAATTAAATGCAAAGAAACGGCTCTTTTTTTTGCTGTTCTTCATCTCAAAGTCACAGTGAGGACTTTGACACGGAACAAAATACTCTCACCTCACTGTTAGTTTGAGACGACCCCTAGCACGGGCTTGAGCGGTATTCTTTGAAGAAGAAAAAATGTGGATAGAGTTTGTCCGGTGTAAAAGAGGGACGAAAGATACCAAAGGGACAGTCAAACTCGTAAATCTAAAACAAACTGACAACGCCATGGCTAAAACTGAAAAAGACAAACAGCAAAACAATAGTACACATGACACAACATAGAAAACTTAAGAATAAACAACACGAACCCCACCAAAAACTAGGGGTGATCTCATGTGCTCCGGAAGGGTAAGCAGATCCTGCTCCACATGCGGCACCCGTCGTGTTGCTTATGTGATTACAAATCCGGTAAATAGTTAATTCGGTAGGTCAAATTCATGAAAGGGAAGGGGATTGTAGTTACGACGTAAGGAACATATCTGATATCATTTGTGAAACGGTTATTCCATAACGGTCAACCAACTCGTGATGGCGTCCGTAAAATTTACGAAGGGATGATTTCAACTTCACCATTTGGAACTCTTGGTTTAATAGCTTCCTTGTGAGCAGTAACCCTCTATCAAGAAAATCATGATATGAAATGCAAGCAAAACCACTAAGTTTTTGTCTAACAAACGTAACTGTATGATATAATTAAATGAATCTATTTCACAGGGTATGGTGGAATCACAGTAGTGATTGAAGGTCCTCACAGGTCAGAAGTCGATTACGAAGAAACCGGAAACCGCGCTTTCAAGTGCACTTACAGTCCACATGAACCAGGAATATACATCCTTAACGTTAGATTTGCTGATGAACACATTAAAGGTATGAATTAGATGGAAGCTAAAGGAAGTTTCAAATATGCATTTACCTTGTCTTTATTATCTTTAAAATATGGGAAATACAATAAGTTATAATTTCATAATTTTGTTATTAACTTATTGTATTACTAGTATTCAGAGAAATCTTTAAAAGAAGACGAATATTAAATATGTTGGGTTTTTCGAAACTTCCATGGCCTTGTCAGTATATTTTCGACCTATGCGTCAGATTGTCCCTTAGGTATCTGTCGCTTTTCATTAAAAAGAAATTGATTTTATGGTATTTGTTCCAATTTAGACTTTTAAAAGTCATCATGCTTACTATCGGGAACCAAATGCCGTCATTTGCCATTTTATTACTGCATACTAATGGTAATGTCAGACAAATATGTGTCTTTCATTTGTTAAGACTCAGCATTGTTCATTCAATTTAAGTTAGGAAATAGCGAGATCTCAGTTTTTTAAACGTATTATTGTAAGGTTTATAATGCATTACATTTTAGAACTCTTAACGGTTGAGACAAGATAAAATTTAGAAAAGAACATACCGTACTGTTCTTTAAGGTGGTACCCAACACTTTAACTAAAATTAATTTGGCTCGTTTAATTTTCTTTAAATTTTGACAAAGTATTTACTTTGACCCTTTGACAAAAATGTAAAAAAATCAAAAAATTTGAACCAACCGTTTTATCAGAAAAAATTACACTAGTTATATAGCAGTTTGACAAAAACTTATTTTGATCTTTGAAAAGCTTAATTTTCCCTTAACAACACAACGTAATTAAAACGTTTAGCTGATTTTACAGAGTTATCTCCCTGTAGTGTTAGGTAACACCTTAAGGCACAATTTTTTTGCATTGTTATATAAATTAATTTAAGCGAAATATTCAGACTTCAAGTATTCCCAGCATGTTTAAAGTGTATACCAACTATCTTTATTTAAAGGAAGTCCATTCTTGTTGAACGTTGGCGGTGAACCTTCTGGTCGTCTCAGAGAAACAATCGAGAAAGAAATGGTCCAAGCAGAACCGGTGAAGAAAGGAACTAAGTGTGAATTCCTATTGAAAATTCCAGGTAAGAATTTCTAATGTCATTTTCAATAGTTTAAATGATAAAATTACATAGTACGTAGACATATATTAACACATCTAAAGACTTCCACATTACAATGCATATTTTGCTGATAGAAATTTTATAATGGTTTCATATACTCTGGTTTGTATATATATTTAACATTTTTCAATAATTTTGTAAATATTATTGTTTAACCTGCGAAGATTTCAGTAAAACATATTCAGTTGAATAATAAAAATAATTTAATTGATACTGTGGATTCATTGTTTTAGGATGCCAATTTTTGTGGATTTCGTTGGTATAGTGGAATTTAAATGTTCAACGAATTAAATCTTTTCTGTAGGGCTATGTGAAGACCATGGCATTTAATTATCAAGAAGTTTTCCTCAATCCACGAAAATTGATTGCCACAAAAAAATGAATGAATCCACAATAAACAATTTCAAATGGGCCCTCGAACTACTGTTCTGAAAAAAATGTAAAACAATAATTCTTAATCTACTGACTTCTTCGTAAAGGTTATTTGTCGAACAGAGTGAAATTTATTTTGATTATTAGATGAAAATATACAAACAAAAGGCAGCACACAATATTCAATTATTCTTAACTATATAAGTGACATACACAATTTTGAATTATGTTAACATCATTGTGCATCTCTAACAACAACAACAACTCATACACGATAAAAGATGGTTAAATTGATGATATGCCATTTTAGGAACAAATCCCTTCGACATGGAGGCATCAGTGACCGACCCATCTGGTACAACTGAATTGTGTGAGATTATGGATGAAGATGACTTCCACTACCGACTGAACTTTACACCACACAGAGAAGGACTTCATACGCTTAGTATCAAGCACAAAGCTCTTCATATTTCAGGTATTTTTTTTTTATTTCAGTAGAGACCATGTAAACTACCAAATATGTTTTTGTATGCAATCTTTTTGTAAATTTAGTGATGATTTAGTTTCATTTTCCTTTTTTCCTTTTTTTTATTGAACTATTTTTCAATGTTCATGTAAGGTTACTGACTTACTCCATCATTCGTACCAATGATATAGTTGTCCAAAACGCTCTGTGTTTTTTTCAGTTATTACCTGATTAAAACTGTGATTTTTTTGCATTATACAAAATAGGTTGGAACACTTGGAAACGTATTTTATTTAGTAATTATTTTTATAAATCGGTTTTTCATTCTGATTAAAATGTTAAAATCTTTATTCTTCTTATAGGATTTGTGTATACATTTAAGATATTACATAACGAATTTTTTCGCAGGCTCTCCATTCCAATATTCTGTTGGGCAGCTTTCCTCTGGTGGATACCACAAAGTACAAGTAGGCGGACCTGGAGTAGAGAAAGGAGAAGTTAAAAAAGAAAGTAAGACAATATTATGGTTTCGTTTTTTATTTTGCGGTCAATTACTATTAAATCAAATTTTATATTTATTTTCGTGTTTTTTAAATACGATACATAACTGTCTTTAAATTATTTTTTTCCAATAAATGATAGCACAAATTTTGCTGGCAGATAACACAAGTTGTGAAGTCTCATGTTTTGATTAATGATTAAACTATAAACCTGCTTGTATTGATTTATGATTGTTTTGTTAATCTGAAAAAATCGGAAAATACCGAAAGATTAAAAATAAATATTATTTTTGAAATTTTAGAGGACGAAAATTACGGTCAGTGAAATTTCTATATTTCAAACAAATTAGAACTGACATGGATAACATGACAGAATTCGAGATACAATATTTCGTATCATTTTGCAGATCATTTAATGATATTTTAGCCAGTTTATTTTCAATGTTTCAGCTTTATTGTCCCTCTGGTATCTTCCACCCCTCTTTTAGCATGCATAAAAGTTAGTGACTAAATGCTAAATCATATGTATTATCTTCCACAGATCACTTTAACATCTACACAAGAGAAGCCGGCGCAGGCCATTTGTCATGTGCTATTGAAGGTCCTTCAACTCCAAAAATGTTTTTAGAGCAGAGACCAAATGGATTTTTAGGTTTATCATATAAAGTTGAAAAACCAGGTACGTCATGTTTAATTTATTTTCTAGCCAACGGTTGATAGATGTTCAAACATCGGATAAACAAAAGTTAATTTTAGAAAACGAAAAAGGACGCTTTGCCGTTGATTTTTTTTATTTCTTTCGTATTGACTGATAAAAAGTAAAATCACAAAAATACTCAACTTAGAGGAAAATCAATTCGGAAAGTCCGTAATCACATGGCAAAAATAACAAAACGCATCAAAAATGAACGGCCAAGAACTGTGATATTCCTGACTTGGTACATGCATTTTCAAATGTAGAAAATGGTGGATTAAACCTGGTTCTATAGCGCTTACCCTCTCACTGTCCTCAATGTCCTAAGTGTGTTATTCTATTAAAATCATCATTTTGAGTATATACTAATATTGCTCAGATTGATATTGTTAGGAATGAAAATCATCATTGATTCCACCTATAAGATTCGTTATCTCAGATTAATACACATTTGTTTTATTACCCAACAATCTATCGTGATCCATAATTATTATAGAAGTAATATCACAAAAACTCCGTGTTGAAAGTTCAAAACAGAAAGTCCCTACTTAAATAGGAAATCCAACACTTTAAACTAATAGATAACAACTGTCAGTAAACAAATTTGTATCTGAAAGGACAATTGTGGTCCAAAAACAATTATTAAGTCATTTTCAATCTTTCAGTTTTCCACTCTTTTAATATAAATTATAGGCTGTTAATTCAATACCCTTGAAATTCCCTTGCAGATTATTCAGATCTGTTCAGTTTAAGTTCAGACTATTAAAACACATCTACCTTACTAAAATTGTTTGCAAGGTACTAAAAAGTACTGAATTGACTGCAAGCTAATTGTCTGAATTGAACTGAATTTACTAGAGTCGAATAGACTCAGAATTGACTAAAAGACTAATCAAGACTCAATAATTAATATTCAGCATACTCAGATATTAAATGACAGTTAAAGACTAAAATGTATTTAACAAGTATATGCAGATTATTCAACAAAGAATCAGATACTACTTATACAAAATACACAAATATCGAAAAAGTCTTTCCTCCCATTATACACTTTTCATTTTATAAGTCATACTAACTCCATTACAAAATACTACACAACAATATTTACAAAAATATTTGCAATTCATCAACGAACTTATTTACGAAGAGTTATTTATGTGTATATATGTGTAAGGTAGATCTTTGGTATTTTCAATTTAAAAAAAAATACTGCTTACATGTATGTAGTAATAATTTCATGTTTAGTTGCCAATGGCGATAAATAGCCTGATGTAAAAAGAAGATAATATCTAATATTAATTTCATCTCTAAACTAATGCTATTTTATATTTCAAAAGGAATGTATGGTATACACGTTAAATTCAACGAAGAGCACATACCAAATTCACCTTTCATGGTCAACATTGCTCCAGACAGTGGATTGGCAAGAACTGTTACCGTCCACGCTTTGAAAGACAGAGGACTCGCGGTATGATGTTACAAGGTTTTAAAGGAGCAAACCGCTACCAAAAATCATTGACTTTTTTTTGTGTACAAAAATGTATTTAATAGTTGTTTTTTATACTCAGTACAATGTATCTTCCAGTTAACGGTTATGTCGGATATTACCTTAGTCTGGTATGGTCCCTTTGCTAGATTAAGTCATTGGGCGCAGCAAGTTGGGTTTATATTACTTGTTAGGTTGACTGAAACAGACGTTTTTTTAAATGTTCCTTAAAAAAAGAAAATTGCAAATTTGAAATTTAGCATAAAACTTAAACATAGAGCTCTATAGCCCGATAATTAATAATACATTTTTTAACAATAATCATTGTGGAATTGATCTTACATCTCAAGGTGATCTTTAAGTGCCAAATCCGACACTCAAAATATGTTTCAATTCTAGATTTCTGTCAATAAATGGGTATTTGCAATACCTTGTAATAATTAAGCGTATACCATGAATGTTTGTTAAAATACTTGAACAATGAAAAAAAATAATTAATTATATATTTCATTACTTCAGGTCGACAAGGCTACCACATTCACAGTTTCATACAATGGTGCCAAGGGTCGTTTACACGCATATCTACGAACCCCATCTGGCGGTCATGAGGACTGTTTCGTACAAGAAATGGATGACGGAATATACGCAATTAGGTATATTCCAAAGGAAAATGGTGTTCACTATATTGACATAAAACTCGATGATCACCATATTCCTGACAGTCCTTTTGCCGTCATGGTGGGTTCAGCTGCAGCTGATCCAGCTATGGTTTGTGCCAATGGTGAGGGTCTTGAACATGGAAAGACTGGTAAGTAAACATAATTGGCTTGGAATAAATAAGTATTTTATGTTATAGTTTGATCTGATTGTTGAAGTCAAATCACTTTCACATGTGGATTTTTTGAAATCAGTTAAAATAAATTCATTGAAAGCACCGATACACACAATGTAGAAATTAGAACAATTTTAAGAAAAAGTTTATTTAAAAGATAAGTTAGTCTACATTGATAATTTTTTTTTTCATTGATCGAATCTTAATTTACTGGTTCTATCAAAGCTTTAAATAGATGTAATAAGCATAGCATGAACAATGTCCTATACACATAGTACACACAACACAAACTAATAAAAATTTACTGTAAGCTAGGCTACAACATTGAAATAGGTATAGTATGTTTGTGTACGTCACGAAGATTCGCCGTCAGAATGACATTTGAAAATACAGAATTATAATATACAGAGTGTGTTTAATATTTTTAGCATTGTTTACTGTAAAAAAAATTGTAAGCGGAAATATCGTACATGTGAAAGTGATATTGACTTCTTTCGGGCGATGGTTATCTCGCGATAATTGCAAATTCAATTTATCGCCAAAGTACCATTTCCTAACCTCTCAGTAAAAACAAAATTTCTGTAATATTTATGCTTAAATTTGTATTTATATCTTAATACATCATTATAAATGTCTACACTTTTGTATTTTGTAAAAGCACTCAAAGATTTGGATACTTAAGAATAATAAAGGCAACTTTTTAGAATAATTTAATGATATATTCAGGCAGCTATTTTGATAGAATGGGTTTCTTTTCTTCAGAATAATCATTCCTCCAATTTGACAAGATCACATTTCAGAATGATTACAATCTATAATTAAGTAGAAGGACACATTAACGAAATAAAAACAAATCTTAATTAATTCAACTAACAAAATTAAATAAGAGAGAACTTTTTCAACTAGATCAACATCATTTGGATGCATCAATCGATTCTTTAATTGGTAAACAATATAAACTGGAATACTAATTTCAGTGTGCATGACAAGTCCTTTCTTAAATACCATATTTGGTATGCTGTATAGCAACAGTTCGAGAGGAAAAAACGTTGGAACGTTTTAAATGAGTTATAGGTACAGGCTGATCGATGTGTAATCAAACTTTAGGGTTAGGAGAGGGGTAAGGGTAAGGGTTAGGATAAGGGATAATTATATTTGTTTATTCAAATTCAAAAGGAAAGCTTTGAGGATGATATTAACAATTATAACATCAAAATTTTTGTATGATTATTGCATGACTGTTTTATTGAATAGAAAACTTGAAAAACCTTTTCAAGTATATTCTTGTCATTGATGACGTAAATGATAAGAAGCTTATTTAAATAATGCATGGTGATATGAAATATAGACAGAAACGGGAAAACCAATCTGAAGGAAAACGGTAAGTAACCGTGTGTTGGCAATTAAATTTGATTGGAATATTTAATTTGAAAAGATATTTCATATTTAAAGTAGAATAGAAAGTTTTATTGAAAATTCTACCGGAAAAATCCATGTTTTCCTGTTACTATGCTACTCACATTTTAAGTGAATTTCTTATGCATCAGTTCTAAGTAATTAAAAAAATGACATTCTTGATGTTAGTAAAGTATAACAAAATAAATATTCATTATATGCCTCGTATTAATGAAATGTTTGATAGATACATTAGTTTTTTTAATGTTTTTGTAATAAATATGTATAGCATAAAAAAATATTGAGCAATTAACACATACAGATCTCACTATTATATAGTATTTGTTGAAACCCTATGAGTAAATTATTATATTTTTTTATCAATTCAGGTTTATTTCTAAAACCTAAGTCGCAATGTCATTTGTCAACATTGTTATTGACTTAGTATTGTTCTGTAATATAGGTGCAAAGAACAAATTTACAGTCAGAACGGCTGGAGCAGGATCAGGTTTCCTGGCTCTCACTATTGACGGTCCATCCAAGGTGGCTCTAAGTTGTAAAGAAGTGGACGACGGATATGAGTTCAGCTACACTCCATTTTCTCCAGGAAAATACCTCATTTCTATTAAATATGGAAATATTAATATAGCCGGAAGTCCATATGTTTCTGAAATCGCAGGTACAATATTTTTGTTATTTCTAAGTAGTAGTGTTGCACTTAAAGCAGACTTAAATTAAATAAATGGTTACCTAGACGTTTTAGGGAGAGATTGTGATGTATATACTTCGTAACAATCCTATTAATATCTTACAGGGAACTATTTGTCGTTAAAGTAAGCACCAACGAAAACTATCAGTACGTGTTTGATCGTCTATTTGTTCACCAGCATGTGACAATTTATCAAGGGATACAGATGTAGCAAACCTAAGTTCTATCGTCATCGTCGTTGTCGGTGTGATAATTAATGTTCAGTCTGTGCTCAAAGTTATAATAGATATCAATTTGTCGAACTTTTTTACAAATTATAATGAAACTCGAAGAAGCTTTTGTGTATGAGCAAAAAAGGTACATGTTAATCCCTTTTTCGTATTTTCATGGTAAACGATAGGCATTATTGTGGTTAACATTCAGATAATATCTTAAGTTAAAGATGTAGACCACAAATTATTTTGTAATAACATCTTTGTAACATAAAATTTAGCTTCTCCAAGAACAAGAATTTGTTTTTGTATTTAACTGATCGTATTCTTGGTCAATCAACATTAAAGTTTAAGACTGACATGAAATTGCATATGTAAGTAGGACACATGTTGTAGTGTAACCGTTTACAATGTGTTTCCTATTGTGCATTTATTGTCCAAAATATAAAAAAGATATCAATTTTTGTTTTTATATATACATATATATTTAATAATCCACATACACTGGCGTACTTTAACAAAAAACAGTTAAATTCATCATTGTTCATAGGTTGAAAAAACATTTCATAACTTTTGCAGTATAAATAAAAGAATAAGCATGGGTCAAGGAAATATCCGAAAGAAGATTTATAAAACATAAAGACCAACGCATGATCGTAATGCAATAGTTGATTGTTATATTAATTAGATTTAAATTTTTATTTTCTTTTGGTGGATCAATAAAAAATCCTTACGAGGAAGAGGGGAAAGAGGAGGGGCAAGGTACGGTACAAGCAATGCACCGGATATTGGCATAATGTGCAAGTGTTGCACTAATTTTATGGAACATTTGATGCAAAAATTACCTTTAACTGATTAAAGCTATTCAGTTTGGCTTTTTTGGTTTGAAAATTTGATGACAGGTGTTTTTGCTATTTTCTTCCTCATTAATTATTCATCATGCAATCCCAGTCAGTCGAGGTATGCTTTTAATAGAAAAAAAAACTTCATAGAAAAAAGTAAAAACACAAAAATGTTGAACTCCGAGGAAAATTCAAAATGGAAAGTCCAAAATCAAAAGTCCAAACACATCAAACGAATGGATAACAACTGTCATATTCCTCACTTGGTACAGGCATTTTCTAATGTAGACAATGGTGGATTGAACCTGGTTTTATAGCCTGCTAAACCTCTCACTTGTATGATAGTGATCATATATATAGTGTAGTGCAATTTGTATATTTTACCTCTTCTTATCAGAACTGAATCTGGTGTAGTGGTTATAACCTATGTCTTAACATGCTAGGCGAATGTTAGTCGAATAAAGCCATACATAATCATATATTCGTCTCTTTAGAGATGACTTGGTGACTTATAAACCACATATATGTGTACAGGCGATTTTGGGGTTTGAAATTGTTTTGTTCGATTCAAGACTGTACATTTTGTGAAATGTTATTTAATTATATAAATGTAGTAAAATTTACAATTTTCACAAAAAAAATTAAAATATGCAAACAATCTCAATAAAAAAGCATTGGATGTTTGCAACCATTTTTCAGACTGAAATAGTACAGTGGTAATTTTCCAAGGCAACACCAAATATTTATCAATTACAGATGTTACCGAATAATGCAAATGTACATTAATGAAATTATGTTGTTAGGTGTGCAAAGGTGTATTAAAATTTCTTTAAATAAACCAAGTATGTTACAATCAAGTTTATTACATACACAAAGAAATGTAACTTTTGTGTTTTAGTTCAATATATTTCATATTATTGGCAATTATTGTATTTATCCTCAGCTCCTCCTGGTAAGGTACACACATTTCTATTGCTGTACAGAATAAAACAATAATTTGAAACTCTGGTTTGACAGAAAAAAGATTGTGTCACAACAAAGTAATATTTCGGAATTTTTTATATCTTCTCTGATAATTTTACCGTTATACGAATTATACTTTACATTTTTAGAAGTTTGCATTGAAATATTTTAATAATTATTTTACCTGGAAAACTCTTGTAATTAAGATAAACTGTGTTAAACGTTTTATTTCTTAGCATTCAGGAACAAAAATGAATTTTAAATTAAAATATAGAAATATTTCTGTGAAGCCAGGGAACTATCTTTGTTTACGTTCCTACCATTCTATTTCCGAGGTTGTACTGTTCTGAATCCATCAAATACATTCCATCATTCATCAGAGCTGCACAATCTCTATAATTGACAGGAACCTAAATAAATGGTCATAACTATAACAGCTATAGCTCAGTTACAATGGAAACTTTATGAAACTTAATCACATTACATGCATCATGCGAGAAATAATAATTATACTTATTGCGCAATATTTATGTGGTCAGCAAAAGTCCTTGTCATAAACAATGTGCTGTATTGTTCGCTATCTGTCAGCATTTAGTATACATAATTGTTAGGTGCAAGTAGTTTATTCATTACATAACAAAGAATGCGATCATATTCTGGTCCATTTTAACATTATTCTTTATAACATCTAATAATGTATGTTACTTGTGTTGCTTATCGCTTCTTTTATACCTCAATTAATGCTTATCTTATTTATTCAAAAGGCTAATTACATTCAAATTTCAATGAATTTATATATATAAAACGTTCTCAAACGTTATCTATAGTAATAAAAGAAATTTAATAGTATCAGCTTTTTCCAATTTCCATTATGATAAGAATCTCATTTGAAAGCTCTTAACAGTCTTGTTTCTAGTCCAAGCGTTTAATTACTAGTGCTAGTCAATAAATAACAAAAGTTTGTCCTAGGACAGTTTATCTTCTTTTTACTTTAATGTTGCTTTGTGTTGCGTGTTTAAGTGTTTACCCACCTCCATTTGTATTGTTTTGTTGTTTTAATTTCTGTTTAGAATACATTATAGAATGCAAACAAATTTCGATGAAAACGAAAATTCCTTTTTTTTCAAGTTAATTATTTTTAATTGTGTTGGGTTAATTAAATTTTTTTAAACAGCATACCAATTTCACACGAACAAGTCATTAAAAATGGTTTTATTTTCTCTCACACTTTACGCAGAGTGTATAATGAATATGGTTTAATCGTGTATTGAATTGATTTTTTATTTAGATTTCTGTTTAGCAAATATATTTTACTAATTTTGTATACATTCAACTAACATTTACTTTTGTATATAAAATCATAACCCTCAACTAGCTTTTAGTTGTATAGTGTATCATTAATTGTTGTTTAGATGATGGAGTTTAATAGTTATAGACACATTGATAAAAAGTAGGCAAACATCTTAAATTTTAATATTCTATCACCTTGTTAACCTGAGTGTATTTATAACATAGTAGTGGCAACCCCGATAATTCTGTTGACATCTTACACTATACCCAATATCATTTGTAATGCAGTTCATGGATTCATCACCAGAAACAACTCTTGCAATATAGAAAAGATACTTTACAATACTATATATAAGTTACAGTTATACCATTTTTGGCAAAGACAACTTACATGCAATTGATAGTTGGTATAAATAAAATCACTGTGTGTGCAAATACACTGCAAAAAACAGAGATTATACATTAAACGTTCTCTCTTTATCGTAATTGTTATTATTCGTGACATTCATATTTTTGCAATTGTTTTTTGGTAAAAAGATTTTTTTACAATAAGTTATAATTCTTTGTTTGTTATTGGCTACAGGTGCTGGACGAAAGGCATCTCCGGTAAATGAACAGAGTAATATGGTTGTTGAAACAGTCGAGAAACAACCAGGGCAAAAATCACTAGCAAGATTTAAAGGTGACGCAGGACGAGTTGTCGTTCGTGGTCCAGGACTCAAAAAGGCAGTTCCTGGCCGTCTCCAAAGTTTTACCGTTGATGTAAAGGACGCCGGTAAGGAAAATATGTTTTCAATAGAATTAAAAATCAATGGTCATTTTGTTAAGTTTTGAGAAAGTGTTTTTTTTATGTCACTTACACCCAGCCAACAAATAGAGAACCCACGAAAAAATGTGGCAATGTCGTTGCTATGGGAGTCAAATTGTACAACTTGTAATTAGATTTTGAAAGGTTAAGGTTATCTTGATGTATATAGCAAATGGTCATTTTCTGACAGCATTTGAACAGTAGTTTTGCTGTTTAAAAACTGTTAGTGTGATTTATTTTTATTGCTCAGAAATTTTAGAACTTGTTTTTCAAACAAGACCACTTACATTTGATTCTTGATATTTTTCTATAGTCATAATTATCAGTTTTCATAATTATATCACTGATCGATTGCTATCGACAGGAAAAGTAGATGTATCAGAACAGAGATCATGACTAATCAAAAGAAAGGGTTGAAGAAAAAACCCAACACAAACAAACATTCAAATGGTGTCTTCCTCGAATGCCAACATTTTATATGGTACCTATTCCTTGAATGCCAACAAAAATATTTCAATAGATGTTTATATAATAACAAAAGGTGTTTTTATAAGTATTTAACTGTTAAAAATAATTAATGAACTTTATAGAAATGCAACATTTTATCACTTTCTCCTAAGGAAAAAATAGAAGATTTTAGGGGTAAAATTATTATGAATTTAAAGAAATAAAGAAAATTAAAACGTTTTATAACTTTTTATCAAAGAAATATGTTTGGAATGAATATATGTTAATAAGAAATATTAAAAGAATTAATGAAATTTTAGTTTAATACAATTATTTCAAACTAAATAAAGGATATAAGAGATTTGTTTAGTTCCATATCAATTTAAATATTTTTTTAGTTAATATAAACTATATGAAGATTTAATTTCAGTTGTACAATTAATGAAATAAAAAAATAATTAAGTTTATTTGATAACTTCTATACGGGAAACTCTACAAAAGTTTCAATTAATTTCATGAAATATGGCAAAAAGAATTAAGATGATTTGCGAACATGACAAACAACTAAACAATGTTATTTTAGGAATCACTTACAATAAAAAACAAGGTGTAATTGTATAACCAAGAAAATATCCTGAACAAACGGAAATAAACAAAATAGTAACTAACGCATATACAAAATTTCAAGAAATTTAATCAAGTAATATGGTAGGATATTACAGCACACACAACTATAGATGAGAATATATAAGAGAAAAAAACCTTCCAAGTCCGAAGAGTCTATTGTTGAATTTGTGCAAACTGGAATCCTTACAGTCCTGACTTTGAGATGCAACACCTTTGAAAGTTTCATTTTAAGAGAATGTATATTTGTCTAAGCAGGAGCAGCAAAATATGATTTTTTTACAACTTTTAACAAACATGAACTTGATTTAGCTACCTCTATTTACCTACTAAGTTTTTGTTTAATTAGTATGATTGTTTTGATAAGCATGTACTATTGTTGTGATAACTACTTGCACCTATTCCTTGAACGCCAACATAATTTTACAGGTAAATTGTCGGTAGAACAAAGGATGTTGGCATTCAAGGAATAAACCATTCAAATATGTACAGCTTCTTTTAACAATAAACCAATCATAGATAGCAGGCGTACAAAATACACCAGACACTCGTTTTATCTACATAAGACTCATCAGTGACGCTCGAATAAAAAACAAGTTTAAAAGAACGAAAAAGTTGAAAATATACTTTTTATGACCCTATGTTTTTGATCTTTTTTTTAATTAGCGTCCTTGATATATTATCTTTGAAAATTAAGAACAGGAAAAATCTTTTTGTGAGTTGTACAGTATTTTTACCCTTATATTTGGGTTTTGGTATGCCATTCACAGTTATATACTTATTTTTTATAGGAGCAGCTATGCTCATGGTTGGAATGATTGCACCCAGTGGAATTGCAGAACCCGAGCTATTGGTAAAGAAAAACACAAAAACTGAATTCACTGTCAGTTTCAAAGTACAGGAATGTGGAGACCATACATTAGTAGTGAAATATGGAGATGAAGATATTCCAGGCAGTCCTTTCATTCTTCATGCAGGATAAAAACATTTCAACTCTATTTACAAACATTTGTTGCTTTTTCAAAATTTCAAAAAGTTGTAATTATACAGAAATTTACGATATCTATCTTTTACCAATTGACAAAGACAACCGTGAGAATTCAGTGTTCTGAAGTATTTTGTATGAAATTGTACATAGAAAATCTTTTATATTCGTAAAAATTTATTTCTGGTATGACTATTTATATTCCTCTCTTTCCCTAGACTAGTCCCTGATTTGTCATGTAATTAGAAGTTGATTATTTAAATATTATATGTAAAATAATAACTAAAGCTAAATCACATTATATTTTTGTTTATAATGTATCACTTAGTTGATGTTATTTTAAATATGTGATATGAATTTTCCACATTTCAATATAAACTTTCCCCTGTGATAGTATGGAATATATGTTGGCAACTGACTCAGATTTGAGTACAAGGATTGTTGTACTATTAACACGAATAAATGTTTACATCACCATATTATAGTGTTTTTTTTTAATTAAAAGAGGATTATTATTCTAACGTCAAAGTTATGCATTTTTTGGATAGTAGAGCGAAACATAACAAAATTTAAGTTTGTTTTGTTCAACTTCACATACCACGTCAATGTATTCTTTGGAAAACAGGTAATTTTAAGCAAAACATTGTTTTTCGAGTAGTTGGTAATATTATATATGTTCTTACTTCGGACTTACACCAATAAGATGGAAGTTAGAGAATATAGTCGTTTGGAGATATCGCAGTGACACTCGATCCTATTTTGTAAATAAAAGAGTTAAACAAGGGACACCTCTTTTTCCTTATGTTTTACCGAAAGCCATAAAAACATAATGATGAAAAACCAAAACAATCAATCAGTCTTTAGTAAGAGTATATTTGTAGTCCTATTTTATGAAATTTCATATGTTTTGGAGTTCAGTATGACTACTAGGATATAAGAAGATATAAGACACGAAATATGGCGAAGTTGAATTCATTCCTTTCGAATAAATGTATGCTTGTCATTATGAGTTGGTTGACTGAATTTCAAATAGGACAACAGATTTGTTCCAATTGTCATAAAAATTATCCTGTCATAAATTCCTCTTATGTGATCTACCACTTTTCGAAACGATCTGTTTCACGCGCGGAGCAGTATCAGTTATTCTTCTGGAACTTCGCAGATCACGCCCGGCTAAAGTAGGATTCTTTTTAATAGGTCCTTAGTTTTCTATGGTAGGGGTTTCATACTTTTATTTAGCCTTTTTATCGTATTTGTTTTGCCATGGCAGTCCTTGTTTGTTTTCGACTAAGGATATCTCTCTGCACTTATGACACAAAGACAAGCTCAAGTCTAAATGAAAACGTTTTATTAACTATTTGAATACAGAAACATTTATAATATCTATCCACCATAAAGAAAAAAGACTATTCATGACATTTAGACGAACTACAGTATAGATTTGTTACAAACTGATGTGATATATTTTATCATCAACAATCAACTTTAATGCCATTCAAAGATTCAGGTGTCCAACGTTTTCTCTACAAGATTGGCTGCTAATTGTCATCCTTACTACCGTCAAACTTTGAAACAATTTTCGCTTCGTCTTGCTCCAGTGTTGTTGGTGGAGAAGAAGAGCTAACGGAACTTGGAGAGTTTACTCCCAATGTGATAGTGTCAAAATCAAACCCTTCGATAGATGCTCTGAAATAAAAGAATACAGTTACAAAAGAAAATGCTGTGGATTCTTTATCAATTGTTGGGTACCAATTTTCGTGGGTTTCATGGGTACAGGTGATCAACGAATTCAAATGTTTAACGAATAACATGTTTTTAATAGGCCATGCATACAGAGATTGACAAATTACGATATTAATTATCAGCAAAATACAAGTATTCAGCTATCCACGAATATTGACACCCATGAACACAAATGAATCCACAGTAATGGATTTTTGCCGTTTTACAAGCTTGAAAATACAAATAAGTCAAAAGTCTTCAGGCAAAAAATTAAACATTTGGATGGTAAACGTTGCATATGACTTAACACTACTTGAACTACTATAATACTTTCACATTGCTTACATTTATATAACTCTATAGAAATAAAAGTATGTGTCGTTTAGAATATAAAACATTCATTGAACAGCCTAGAAAGCTACAAGGGCACTGGGGTGGCGTATTGTTAAACTATATTAGAAAAAAGATTATTACAACAAAGAACAAAAAACAATAGGCTTTAGGAATTTTCAAGGTAATAGCCAAAAATTAAAGGAAAAAGATAAAACTTGACATTTTAGAGCAATAAGTTCTGAAAGGAGTCGTCTTAAAGCTTTGACATATATGAACAATTGGTAAAACTCAATTTTTGAATAGTTTTCAGATTTTCTCTATTTAAAATGGTTTTAGAAAAAATAAGATAAAACTATCACTTTCGAAACACTGCTTTTTTTTTTATTCAAGAACTTCCTTTGATATATTGAGTAACGTTCATGTATTGGTAATTTAAATATGCTGATCATGATCCTAATCGTATTGGTACTTACATTGCCTTTGAGTCTATTATGGGCTTACTAATATTATAACAGCCATCATCCATTGTAAAGTCACTATCTATTACATTACTCATCTTATACGATCTACAAAAAACAAAGTTGTTTTTTAAACAAATATATGGACGTAGATTTTTTTTAAAATACAAAGGCTTTGATATATTGAACGACAATTTTGTGTATTTTTTCATGTTATTAAACATGCCTATATTACCTTATGCCCAGTTTAAGTATATATAAGTAAATATAAAAAAGAAGATGTGGTATAATTGCCAATGAGACAATTCTCCACAAGAGACCAATAAAGACACAGAAATTAACAACCATAGGTCACGGTACGGCCTAGCAAAGCCCATACCACATTTGACTACAACGTCGTCAATGAACGAAACGTCTGACCCAGTTATGCAAATGACACACGTTTACGTCATCTATAACGTAAGGCAACTAAAACTAGCAAGCCCCCCCAAAAATTTTTTTTTTTATAAACGTACTTATCTAAATCTTTTTGACTTATAGAGTATTATAAGTTTTCACGTATCTGGATCTCTGAACCTGCGTAGAACAAGTTAAGTTCTAGCTTAATATTTGAAAATTGTTATTTAGAAAATTGCATTTGAGGTTAAATTGCAGTCTCATGAAACATTCATTAATGTAAAAATATTATTAATTATAAGCGAAGTGGTGTCAGTGATTTTATTTTATTTAGAAATTGTTTCCCATGGTTGTATAATTTCTTCTAAAGAACATAATGAAAAAGTTTTGCAATGATATAAATTCGATCATCATGATTTTTTGGACAAAGATGATTTTGAATAAGGCCATCAGTAGAACCTGAAACATATATGTATATTGCCAATTCTTGCATTTCAACTATTTGGCAAACGTGGTAACTTTTTGAAATTACAGGTACCAGCATTTCACATTTGTACTCGGCATCAAACTTATTTAGTGTTGTTTTGTTGAGGAGTTTACTAAGGATATATAAAAAGAAAAATAGTTGCAATCAATATAAGTTTATTCGGAATCAGCTAGGTTTGTGGTTAATGAGGAAAACATTATTGTTCAGCACGTTTAAAAACTGAAATGACTTGCCACTTTATGGGATTCAAACAGGTATCTTCTATATTCAACATACCCTTTTTGTCTGCAATATAATACAATAACACCCATCAAAATACCAAGGACCGTGCAACTTGCACACACTGCTAAAATAATGCTCACTGAAATGAAATTGTGAAACAACTTTCACTTCAACATGTGTTCTTATACTCTTACACAAGGTATAACATACGATCTCTGATTTTTACTTCTACTATCTTATTCATCTTATGTTTTATGATATTTTGAGATCTTGTCAAATAATCCATCTAAATATTTCATAAAATGCTAAAAATAAAAAAAATAATCGAACAAAAAAGCTTTTAAATAGTTGAATGGATCTTTTTATGCTTATGAATTATCTTAACAATATCAGTACTAAATATTTACTGTTATGTTATCGTAAGTTGTCAAAGAAATCAACGCATCCAAAAATTAGAAATATATTCATTGACAGAAAACACCAATTTTGTTCAAAATAATTCGAATTATCACAATCGCATTAGAAACACGTTTTTGTTAATACGAATAAAACGTTACCGTCGTTAGGACAGTAAACCACATTTGACGGGCATTGCAATTCGAATGAGAATTGACGTAAGTAAAACGTTTCGAAGGAAAAATGAACAAATTTAAACTTAAAATTTTAATGGGAATCGAATTCGAATTACGTGTGAACTCAGCATACACATAACAATTAAAGACGTGCATTGCTTTTGCATGTCTTTTCCTTCAGTAAGCATGTATATTTAAGGATTTTAGAATGAATAATATACATTTGTAACGGTCACAAACTACCTATTGATTCATAACAACTGCATTTACCATAATAATTAATGTTAATAACGTTATGACCTGTTATAACGCTCAATGATATAAAAGCTTCTCACTGACACGGGCGTTTCAACAAACACCCTTTAGTTATTAAAAATTGAAATGACTCCTCTTTGTTTTTTTCAAAAAATGTGTATAATAGTAAATAAAAGATGTATTATCAAAAAAATACTCACAAGTATTCTCTTCATTAGGTATTGGTAATGGTACTTAAATATATAAAATAAGTAATAATATACAAAGACATGTATAAACAAAAGGATAAAACTGCAATCCTGAGATTGAGGAGAAGACGTTTAAAGTGTCCTTAAATTTTAGTAATATAATTCTCAATTTTCAAGAACATTGTTAAAATCAAATTTTATTTTCATTTGATAATATGAAATAACTGACAGGCCGTTGATCTCACAATATTAGTCCAACTTAATGGAATAACCAAAAATGTAACCATTGTTGAATTCAACTGTTAACTTCGTGGATGAATGTTAATTTTCTACCTATTCTTCTTTTCAGTTCTGAATCTTTTAAAACTATTATTCTTTTATGTAATATTAAAATGTGGTGTAATCAAACATATCAAATTGTTAAACCAAATACACACAATATTTAAATATTTGGTCACCGTTTCAGTATCTGCTAGATTAAAACACAAAAATGATTTCCAATTCATGTGTAAGAGTTGACTCCCATTCATCAGTATAATCCTTTTATGCAGTTAAAATTTTATTCCTCTTAGCAAAATTCAAAGTGTTTTAGAAAAAAATAAATTCGTAATGTTTTAAGGGAAAATCCAGCATAAAAAGTACTGCAGCTCATAAAGGCCTGCATCGCTTATACAAATCTACATGCATCTTCAGCAATTCACAATACAAACAATGTAGACAAAAATACACTTCTTGACAAAAATCTTTAACATTTTTAACTGATTTTACTGGTTATTTTTCACAATTTCTATCTTGTTTAAACTTTTCAAAAACACAAAAAAGGTTAACAGTAGTCATTTCTATGCAATCATCTCTTTGGTAGTCTTGTAACAAATTGTTTGACTAATTTGTAAATGGTCCTAGTTGATGATTTACCTGTTTTTTTGTGTATCTTTTCGTTTTTGGTTGACTGATGCAAGATTTTGAAGAAAAAAAAAACACAAGCGAGGTGAGCTTATAGGGTTGTTATGTTAAGAGCAGAGTAAACCTTAGCCAAATCATTCATACAAGTTTTATCATACATACCACAACAGTCATCAATAGAAACAGAGTCCGTTCCTTCTGTAGTCATTCCCTTTGGACATGACAGACAGAACGTCTGGCCATCTTGATTTTGGTATGTTCCTTTGTCACATGACATACATTCATTATTTGAAGAGTAATGACCAACGCTGCATGGCACTAAAACGAAAAGCAAATGATTTCAAAATGGACTTTATTATATATAAATTTGTGGAACAAAGAGTATTATAGTTTAGTAAAAACAAGAAGTAAAGAAAACGCGCGTATAGATACATTGTATTATGAAAATTCGAGGCTAGCTGCATTCAGGCATTCTACCCGATATAACAAAAATTCAGTACCAATACAAAACAAACAACAATTATACTCAACACTTATATTGACAATAAGCTTGATTTTAAGGAAAGATAGTGCTGTGTTTTTTCACAAAAAAATAATCTTCTTTGATCGAACTAATTGTTTAAATACTATATAATAAACTGTTTCTTGTCTTGAAAGAACCATCAGCAGATAATGTCTATCGCAATAACGAATTTCGCATTTTTTATCCGTCGTAAAAAAATGAAATTGTAAATGCATGCAATAATTTCTGAATTTAAGGTCATAAATTCATCATAGATACCAGGATTGGAATTTTATATTTGTGGGTCTGACATTTTCGTCTGCAAAAGACTCATCAGTGACACTCGAATAAATAAAAAGTTAAAAAGCCATATAAAGTCCGAAATTGAAGATTATTGAGGACCGAAAACTCCAAAAAGTTATGATAAATACTGCTAAGGTTATCTATTCCTGAGGTAGGAAAGTCTTATTATTTAAAAATTCAAAGTTTTGTAAACAGTCAATTTATAATTATGACCATATCAACGATAACAGAATAGCTGACTACTTGGCTGGTGATAATGAAAAAAAAAGAAAGCGAATATATAGATGTGCATTATCTAAACAATTTACATCGACACATATTTAAAATAAATTATGAAATATCCATGTAAAATATTTACCGCAGTATGCAATAACAGGAACTGTGCCAGATGGACAATTCAAACTGATGGCAGATGTAGAACTATTCTGTACAATTTTATATATTATACTATTTTGTTGAAAATCTAACTCAGTTCCGTTTTCCAATTCTTTAAGTTTTGTGACGGCGTCTCCGAATCCATAAACACAGGTCTCCAGTCCATCTGAAATTTAAATCATACATTTGTTTCATAGAAATTTGTTAAAGTAAATTCTGCCGGTCTTGAAGTTTTTCATTTAAGAATAAGGAAAGGTTTATGATTGCAAGTGAAAAAAAAATCCACCGATTTTCAAATTAGTGGATTCAAGCCAACATAGGCAGCCATCCGGTCTTCAACATTTTCAATAAGGAGATAAATCCATATCGTATAGTCGGCTACAAGTTCTGACATAAAGACTATGAAACGACAACCACTGTTGTGATATCGAATTGCTAGCGGTTTGTATTGATCATTATAATTTTAACTAAAACAAAAATGTCATCGTTTTTTTAAACTATGCCTGTAATGACACACTATAGGACCGTTTGATAAACGTTCTGGTAATCTTATGAATTGTAATTCTTACGTGTAGTTGTATCACATGTCAGTTTCACTGTAAAACCCACAGAAGAGTTCGTGTCTAAATTCTTTTGTGGAATGTCGCAATTTATAACTTCATTGCTTGTTATGGTACAGATGTTTGACGTCACACATGTAAGTTGTAGGGCAGCTGACTCAATAATAGCCGTTATGTTGTTTTTCACATCGGCAGTGGATGAAGTATCGCATCCCTCCATGTTGTAATACGCTGTGTGATTGACATGAATTTTTGTTGATGGAACAATCTCTAAAATTACAATCAGTTATTTACTAAACAATTATATTTTTAGGTAAATCAGCACAGTATTTTGTAAGATCGTTGATAATATAAACATTATATGAAAACCTCCATTATGTATCATAATTGCTTAGATATAGACATGTTCAACGTTATTATACATTGAATATAACTTGTTTCACTGAGTCACCTCCCTTCATTTATGCGATATATATTATTTAGTATCGTGATCGGATATAAATATAAACCTCTATCTGTTAAACTGATCATCGTATGCTTATATATAACTGTTTTGAAATATTATTCTGATTTAGTCAGATTAAAATTTTAGCAATAGAACCTTAGATACTGCCAATCATACAATTGTAAAACCATTCGGATTTAAGAAATACACTTTTTTTAACTTTCTTTTAGCCAACACAAGTCTTGAAAGTACATTAGAAAAATTGCAGAAATTAACAACCACGTTAGCACAATACACTTCAACAAAGATAAGTACCCCAAAACTCTTAGGTTGCTTGAAAACGATAGTATTAATCATGTTCATATATTTTGATTTCTAAATTCAAAAAACCAATGGCCCAAAAGTTCAAAGAAAAAGACAATATGTTTACCTGTACAGTGAGGTAGTCGACCATACGGGTTATCATTTGTCTGAAAATCCCAAAAGTAGTAAGTTTCATTTCCACACACATATTCTTCTTTTACGTCATGGTCAAAGTCAAATCCTTCGTCGCAATTAAGTACACATGTTATGGTATTGCTGTTGTTTACACAGGACAAGGTGGAGTTAGCTGGTTCAACTAACTCTGTACATACTGAAAAAAAGATAGTGAGCAAATTATTTGATCATATAACATATATCAGTTCTTGATTTCAGAAAATCAAACATAAAACTAAGAATGACTTTTATTTCACTCCTAATATCTTATTTTACTTTTTGTTGTTTCTGGTGATTTTTTACCCTTAACCCTTTAAAGTATCATCTGGTGCTACATTTTTACAATATTTGATTTTCAGGCTAATGTCTTTATATAAAAAAAGATATCCGCCCACATAATCTACAACACAAAGATGTACTGACAACTGACGCATTTATTAATATGCAGAATTTCAAGGTCAAATGACCTGGCAGTACCTCGACAAGGTTCTAAGCTGCATATTTCAATTTCTGTATCTGATCCTTCACACTGTTTTCCTCCATTATCTGGAAGGGGATCTGCGCATGCCCGCCAACGTTGGATTGTACCATTACCACAGCTTACGGAACACTCTGTCCAGTTATCCCAGTCAGACCAACTGCCGTCAACTTAAACAAGAAATTTATAATTACAGACACTGTTATTAAGAAATCTTATCAATATGAAAATATCCCTTTACAAAAAATATGCGTCTAAAGCATTTGTTTGTGTATACCTAAGTCAGGCATCTTCGAATTCAAATATTTCGAAGCCAAGTTGCAACAATACTGGTTAAGTTGTATGACCAGCATGATACAGTCATATGATTTTCAAACTTTAATAATCATTGACAACACATGATTCCTCAAAAACCTATGTAAAGAACATCATAGATTCGATGAATATATATGTAATAGAAATTAAGTGTACTTAATTGAAAAATGTTTTGAGTGAATAAAAAGAAAACAGTTCAGTCTGTTTAAATGAATTCTAGCATATTTCTAATTATGATATTGTCAGTATTACATATTTTCCTACGACCCTTCTCCTATTTACAAAACATTAAGAATGGAATAGAATCGACCCGGATTTTAGTGATTCAGTGATTTCTTAAAAAAAGAACATACCCATTGTAATTTCACATAGCTCTCCTGTGTACCCATAGTCGCATGAACAAGCATAACTATTCACTTCATCTATGCAGGTTGCATTATTCTGACAGACATGTACAGCACAGTCATCAATGTTTATATCGCAGTTACTGCCAGTAAAACCTATATCACAAGCGCAACTGTATCCTCGTAGTTTGTCAGTGCAACTTCCATTTACACAGGGATTCATTTGGCAATCATCGTTATCTGAAAATCAATAACCACAGGTTTTATCGAACTAAGTTAGATCAAAGATATCAAAGTAAAAAAAATAAGCGATCGAACTATTTTTACACGTACCAACTAAATAATATGAATGCATCTTTCTAAAAAACATTAAACAATAATGTCCGAGATCTTTAACTTTAAATAATTCTGCAAATACCTAAATAATTTACCAATAATGTTTTTATCTAAAAAAGGTTAAACTAAAAAAACACAAGCAATCCTCTGGTCAACTTTGTTTCAACTGTTGTAAAATAGGATTTGTATTTCATGTTGTCTCTTTTTGAAGAGGTTTTTTTTTAGATATGGTTTTCGAAATTAAAGACAAACTTCCAGAAGGCGCTAAGTTAGTTAACCATTGCCAATGATAACGTAACATAGAAATATATACTTGCCATCACATTTTGACGGAATATTTATGTACGCATTCATTAGATTGCTATAAACAAATTCATTCCAGTTGACGAATCCCGAGGACACACCTTCACTATTACATTTCGAAAACTTATGTTCGTTATCCATATACTCTTGCTGGGAAACTATGCTAAACTGAGAAATGGCTCCCATGAAGTCGTTACCTGTAAGAATATAGAATCAGGAGTGCAATTCTCTTGGAATATCAATATTATAAATTTAACGTATTTTAAATGGAAAGGGATACTAATGATTTAAAATGTAAGCTAGGCAATTCAGCTATGAAATCTATATATCGATTCTAAAGAAAAGCGATATATACCAAAGGTAAAAATTAGAAAATAGACAATTGCTAAAAACAGTTTAGAAAAAACAACATAGGAAACTAAATGATAGGAAACAGGAACCCGCCGAACACTGAGATAATTTCAGGTGCTTCGTAGGGTTAACAGATTCTGCTGCACATGTGACATCCATCATGTTGCTCATGTAAGCAAATTATCTAACAACTCAAATTAACGCCAATATAATGAATTACGAAATTGTGTGATTGCCATTGAGACAACTATCGATTAGTTATCATATAACGTAGATATAAATAACCTAAATTCACCTTACTTGTTCACTGTGGCACTCTGTTAATGCATATGGTATCATATATAATAAATGTAATCTTGTGAAAACATTTTTTTCTTTACAAGACCTGAATGAACTTACTCATTTTGCAACAATTGGCAAAGAAAGACATAAGTAACTAACAGTCGTGAATTAAAATGATATCAAATAAGATGATGTTTATGATTTAAAGCAATGTTTTGTATTATTAATAGCCCAGATTCCCATCTCTTTTAGTTTGAATCATTAATACATTGCAAAATTATTTCTTTTAACAGTAGAACGGTTGTTGAATTCAAGGTTATCTTAATTATTTTTACAATTAAAGTAAATGCAGTCAAACAATATTTTGTCAACTTTGCTTTGGCATAATTGTATAAAAATTTAATACTTGTTGACTCAAAATATACAATGCAAAAGCAGTATGTTGTGTACAATTTAAAAAACAAATTGAAATGGGTAGTTTTATAATGACAACTAAAAGCTTTTTAACATCATTGTATATTAAATCTGCCTACAATATTAGACATACCTCCTAAAGTTATATTCAAGTCAACATCTTGGGAAACGTTAACGTCGGTTGCAAATAGTTTATGCAGTTCTCCATCAACAAATAATGAACTTTCATTTGTGCTAATATGTAATGCAATGTGAAACCATTTCTTTGACAGATTAAGACCTTCAAAAGCATTCGATGAGTTTCTGGCAAAGAAAAAGAATTATAATGAAAATATATGTATCAGTTAAAACTGTCGCACCAGTTATTGTATTAACGTATACCTTTTCCGAAAATGAATCATTTCTGTCTTTTTTTACTAACGAGAATATGCGATAAAGACTAGTACTGTGGATCCCATCACTGGTACATTTTATCATTTCCCGTTTCATGCATGTGTGCACGGCTCATAAATAAAGATTGTTATAAACAATTAATTTCCCAATAGGCGACAGCAATAGCCTTTTTCCAAAATACACACTTAAGAAAGTAGATTTATGACCAAACCTTGCTAGATTAAAGACATATTTCGGGCAGTATTATTTGGTTCCAAAATATAGGTTACCGTTGCTCCTCTTATCTCCCATACCTATAAATATTGCACTTTAAACAAATGTCTCATACTAGCGTTAAAATGACATTTCAGTTCCGATATGGCTAAGGAAAATAATTTATATTTGCCTTTGGTCCAACGGAGAGTGCACGAAGTAACTAACAATAGAAAATAAAGGGCGACCATATCGACCAATCAGGATGAGCGATGCTCTTAATTCTGAATACCATATTATGTTCATAAAATTGTTGGGCCCATAAAATCTAATTGGTTATTGTTACCTTTAAGTTTAATGATCGATAATCATAACAGTATTTTTTCTTATACTTTAAACGGTCTATATGAATTTTACAAATTCCCAACTACAAAATGATAGAATCAGATATATTTTCGTGTAAAAACAGGAATGCTAGAATCGTACATACGTGTTTATAGTTAACATATCAGACGTCATTTCAATGTGGTCAGATGCAGAAGAATCTACGACAAATAATGTTCCTCTGCATAAAGTTTGACAGTGTATATGAAAAGTCACCACAAATGGTGTTTGAAGTGGAATATCAGTTATTTGCAGCTCCGTGTAAGCAGTTTCTGTGCTGTTGGAGAAAACAACATCGTAATCTGAAAAAAAATAACATGATCAATAACAAATCAATAGGTTCGATAAATTTTCTTTAACATTTTAAAACATATTTCATGCCCCCATCATCATGAAACTTTTGTTCAATGACTTTTTTTCCTTTTATGCTTTGAATGAGTTAAGGATACGAAAACTAAAACTTACACCAACTTCAACATGTTAGTTGAATAAGTAAATCAGAAAGTATTGATTTAATTTGATAAAAACATCTCATGATATTAAAACAGCTTAAATTCGTATTCAGTTTCATTTGGTATACTAGTATCAAAATGTGCTTTGAATTTGACCTGTTATCACTAATACTGTAGATTTTTGTAGAATCGGCTTTCGGAATAGTTTCAATATTGAATTAACGCCAGCAAATCCGATATCTTACCAACACAATTAGATACATTATCCTTTCTTTCTCTCCATCAATGTCAGTTTCAATATTGAATTAACGCCAGCAAATCCGATATCTTACCAACACAATTAGATACATTATCATTTCTCTCCATCAAGGTGATGCGATTTCCTGGACATTGTTGACAAACTGTAGAACCATAGTTGCTCTCGAAATAACCAACATCACATTCTACACATGGTGGGATACCAGTCATAGACCAGGTACCAGGTTCACAAGCATCTACAAAACAAGAAACGCAGTTAATTTGTTAAGCAACAATCCGTTGTATACGCTGACCAGTTTTCAGGATGCAAATATACATAAATGCTATAATTTCTGGTTATTTCATTCGTGACAGTCTAATATAAATGATATCAGAAAGAGTAACTGTTCATGAAACAAAACCGGCATGTGTACGGCCAAAACTAAAACACCAAAAAAAACCAATGTCAATAATTGTTGTTCTTAATCTCAAAGTCTTACATAGGCATTTATCACGTTGCAAAAAAAAATATTTACTGCTGATAAATGGAAACTGATAAGACGAACGTTCAAATCATTAAGTTTGTTCTAGATTCTTGTTTATTAAAGCCAAAATTAGAGCATGAAGCATGATTTATTTGCAGGTTCAAATGAATTCATATAAGAAGCAATCCCTTAATAAAATGTAGGTTATTAAGTGATAGGATATAAGTTTTGTGTTTGAGGAACGCCATCGGCGTGATATAAGTATACATATAAACAATTCAGCTGAATATAATCTCATTTATCCATTTGTCATCACACTGATTTTAAATCAAAACATCAAATAACACAACAGACAAAACTAGTTAATATCACAGACTTTCAATTGATTGTTTTGACTCTATATACACAACTTAAACTCATTACACATGATTTATTCAAAATAGCTTAACATCCAGACCATGAGCTTAGTTGGTTGATCTTCTATAACTTGCCGAGAGGTGAGTATAAATCTTGCACCTCCTTTGATATTTAAGCGTTTTCATTTACTTATTAATTGTTCTTAAAACCATATTTTTTTAAACTTATAACAAATGTCTGTTAAAAGTATAACCTTCTGATATGGTATTTATAATTATTCTTCTGGCATTACATATAAAAGTACCTTCGCATTCTGATACATCTTTAGCACCAATTCTGGCTGTTGTCTGAGTATAGGGACAAGGAAAACAGTCATCCTGAGCAAAATGTGGTTGGTATGAACCTCTGGAACAAGTATTACAGGTTTTTGAGCTGCCGTCATAAAACGTACCTTGTGGACATGGCACTAATGAAATATAAAAGGATGATGTTTAAAAAGCAAACTAGGGTGACGCAACTTCATGTCTATAAAGAAAGGAAAAATTTAAATTATCTGTTTTAAAACGTCGTAATCCATCGGTTCGTTTATATAAGGCTCTAATTGTTTAGTTTAAATTAATGAAATAATCAAAGTTTTTTAAAATAGTTTTAATTGTATTATGAAACGCTGCGATTTGTGTACCGACGTAAATCGTGCACGTTTAGATTAACATGATATTTTGCGATACTTTTTAGTGAGCATGAAACTGGCATATTCAGGATAATCGAAATATTTATTATTTGAATCTTTCCTGCTAAAGGAATCTATTGACAACTGAAAAGATTTGGCATTATTATACCGCATTTTGTTCATCAATGTGCCAAACATTTGAGTTGTGTGCAAAGAAAACAAATCATGATGTTAAAAATGAATTTCTTCTGTTTATATAGTGATGTTTAAAGCATATTTCAAGCAAATCCCTTAAATCGAAAGTTAACTTATTTTTTTTTAAATATCATTTTATCTTATCAATGAAAATATGAAGAAAGTGATCATATATACGTGTTTCTCGTTTCTCGTTTTGTTTAAATAGATTAGACCGTTGGTTTTCCCGTTTGAATGGTTTTACACAAGTAATTTTGGGGCCCTTTATAGCTTGTTGTTCGGTGTGAGCCAAGGCTCCGTGTTGAAGGCCGTACTTTAACCTATAATGGTTTAATTTTTAAATTGTTATTTGGATGGAGAGTTGTCTCATTGGCACTCACACCACATCTTCCTATATCTATATAACTTATTACTAGCTGTTACTTTATATATCAAGAATGTACATGTAGTATATTTGATTTTTCTTTATATGCATAAACCTATTACCAGATTCGAGAATTTAATGTGAATAGTTAAAGAAAATTAATGCCGCATTTAATCAGTCACTTACCACAGGCAATAATATTATTGAAAACGGGTACAGAATTTGCAGGACAATCTAGAAGAAGTTCATTTGATGTCATTCCAAGGAGAGTAACATACTGGTCATCGCTGGTGAGAGTAAAGTTGTCCGATTTGAGATCTGTTTCAAGGGAAGTAATAAACTCTGTAAAAGTATTCACTTCAGCTTCATATTGCTGTGATGTCAGTGTATCATTCCCAGACTCGAAATAAATTTCTGTGGTGATGATCATGGTATCTGTTGACCTTTTCTTATGTTTTTGTGGACATATTACCTGTGTTCAGAATGATCAAACATTTCAGAGAAAGCAAAGTTATCATGGTTGAATATAAATAAGAATATATATGGATGTCATCAGTGAATTTTACCTTTTATTTTCGACGATATAGCAGACGTTGCAATTTGAAAAGAGGTATAAGACCGAACATAATCTGTTCACCTTCTGGAGCAACTTAGGCTAGTTCAGTTGGCAAAAAGTAAAATCATTAAAATACCAAAATCTGAGGAAAATTCAAAACGGAAAATCTCTTAGGCCAATTAAATAGCAAAAACAAAAGTTTCATACGTTTTAGAACACGAACTATCATGAATGCAAAAGATAGAACTCGCACGATCGACTGCACTTATTTCATTTCGTCTACGACTTAACAATGAAGTTTTACTACAAAGGAAGAGGTAAAAAGTAAAATAACAAAAATGTCGGACATCTTTGAAAATTCACAACCGAAAAAAGCGACAATTAAATGGCTAAATAAAAATCTCAAACACATCAAATAATTGGATAACACCTAATATATTTCCGACATGGTTTATAACTTGATTTCTTTTCTCTCAAATGATTTTTGACTGTTGAAAACCGATGTACCACTGATGCCTTTATTAGCTACAGAAATTTTCTAGTGTAGAAAATGGTGGATAACATCTGGTTTTACACATATCTATCTGAACCTCTTACTCGTATGACAGTCGCATATAAATCCATTATATTGACAATATGTGAACAAACACCGATAACGGTAAAAATGTCAATAATAAGGCTTTGGCATTCAAAATTGTGTAATAATCATAAACACTTCAAAAACTAACAAAACTATTTTAAAAGAAAAAACAAAAAAGTGTGCAGACGAAGCACACCATCAAACCTGAAAGACAAGACCACAAAAATTTACCATAGCAGAACATCACAATGCTGGGATGTATAAGTACCGAGTCACGTCAAATTGACATCACCAATAATAGACTTAACGCTAAATAAATATTTTACACATACATATTAAAGAACACTGTAACACGTTTTTAAGATGACAAACAACGTCAGTACCAATAATCTATACTCCAAGACCATCGTGTAGTATTTGTGAAGCTGATACAGAATATTTATCAACAAGGTCTTGGTATCTTCCGATTAATTTATTATAAACTGCTTTTTTTTAAACAGGTTATCTTTGGGTTTTAAAAAAGTTATTGCAAGGCTTTTGTTATGCAAGTTATGTTCAACAAGGGCATTGCATTTAACTTAAATACATGAATCCTTTGGTGAGATTCAACTCATATGTCATGAGCAATATATGAATCGTAATTGTAATTCCAAATACTGTTATCATCTTTAAAATTGCCCTTCATATAATTTGACAGAACATTTAAGATTAGAATCAATTGATAATAACACATGCATATCGCAGTCAGTCATTATTGAAAAGTATTAACACAAATACTATAAAGGAAAAATTAAACACCTTTATGTTTCCAATATTGCATTCAGGACTTCTGCACATTTTCTTTACCATATAAGATTTGGAATTTTGAACTGCAGCCATAAAGTTTTCCTTAATCTCAGCCTGAGTTTCGGGATCGTTGCAGTTTCCTGTGAAATAACACTCAGCTGACATTGTAACATATCTATGTGTTGAGTTTGCTGTTTCTAAAAAAATCAAATAACATTGTACATTGTATTTCGTTAGTATTTGGAAGAGAGGCGAAAGATAACAAAAGGGACATTAAATCTCATGTCAACGCCATTGCTAAAACAGAATAAAAAAAGACTAACGTCCAAATAAATGTACGCAAAAGCCAAGACAGAAAACCAACCAAAAAAGGAGGGTAATCTCAGTTGCTCCTGAAATGTAATTTAACCTAGCTCCACATGTGTCACCTGCCATGTTGTTCGTGTTAGCACAAACCAGATAATGAGTCTTAATCGGTATGTCAAATTCGGGATAAAGGGATGGGCTGATTATTACAACGTTATTGAAACATCCGCTATTTTAAGTGAAACGGACATTTTACAACGGTCAACTTACTCGTGATACAATCCGTAAAATTTATAAAGGGATGATTTAAATTTCACCGCATGGAACTCTTGGTTTGTTTGCATCCATGTGAGCAGCAAACCTCTATCATGAAAATCATGTTAGAAAAAACCCAGACTTGATATATCGCCCCAACTGCGAGAAATATACTATGTATGAAGGTACTGATGGAATGTTGCTACGTAGAAATCGAAAGTTCACAATTTTAAAACTGAAACTATCTCTTTATTTGCGTTACTGAAACTATCTCTATTTTTGCGTTAGATTTTTTTTTCAACAGACCATCATTGTCATATTCATGCTTTTTTTTTGACATATTTGCTTCTACATCATTGTGTCCTTATTATAACAAATTATGCTACATTTCCTTTATCAACTTATCTTTACGTATTTACATTGTGAAAAGTGATACTTACGATGACAGTCAGACAAGTTTTTGAGATTTGTCCAAGTTCCATCTTCTATGCAAACCATGAAATTCGGTAACGACTCAAGTACAGAATATCCATGAGAACACAAGGGGTGACAGAATCGTCCACCAACCCACACGTCACATGCCATAGCTCCATTGTCCGGTGGTATTATATCTGGACAACCATTTGATGCTGAAAATTTAAATTTGTTTACAATCTCGTTTTAAGTGATTTTAGAAACACAAACATTAGCAGATAGATTTATGCAAATTTTCTAGCTTATTTTTTTGACGCAGTTTTCAAATATTTCTAAATCCACTCCTTACTCCTTGTAAATTATTGTACCGTCATGTCAAGCGTTTAAAATTTTGAAAATACATCCAGGAATATCAATCTAACATTTGAATAAAATAGGCGATATATAAAAGAGGGACAATCAAAAGTATAAAATAAACATAAAGTGACTACACAATGGCTAAAGAGAAATCGGCTTACAGACAAACAATAGTACATTAGGCATTTTTATCTTATTTTCATTCGAGCGTCTCTAAAAAATTCAATCTGATGATTTATTACTACTTGGTACAGGCTTTTTTTAATGTAAACATATAGCCTCTATCGAAAAAAAACTGTAATTGCATATTGTGTATCAGTGGTACTGGTATCTCAGTCATATCATAATGCAACAAAACATAATATATACGTAATAAGTAATTAAATCAAGATGACGTGTATGTCGACTGTAACTAATAGCCCCAAACCGTAATGTAGAGCAATAATGATTAATTAAATCGCATCTTTAAATGTGATATCCTTTTGAAAGGTCCATAGCTAGAAAGATCGTCAAATAAATTGAAAAAAAAAGATATTACAATGGATGTAAAAATGTTAGTTCATTCTTGAAGTTAATTGACGCTACAAAAATTTGAAGAACGTGATAGAAGTTGGTTATATTACCTTTACTTACCAGAATGTATCATATAAATCATATAATATATGTGTAGTTGTTTAATTATTTGGTTTGCTACGTAGTTTGTAATCAGAATTATTAAAACAATAGACGAATCTTACGTTTACAGAACGGATGAAAATCCATAGCCCAACTCGCATAAGGATCACTTCCATTTCTATAGCAGTTGGCGTTGTTTGTTCCAACTAAAGCAGAGTTATCTTGACATGAAAAAGCACACTCAGAACCACGTCGTGTTCCGGTGCAGTTTAACTTCATATAAGGCAGTGGATATAACTTAGGACATCTCAGTTCTGTAAAGAACAATATGGAATAAAAGTCTACTATGTTAACATACAGAATGAAATAATACAATTTAAGGCTGACTTGATACTGGAACTTCTTAGGAAGAAAGACAAGAATTGAACAATATCCTTTTACTCTACGTTCCGCTATATAGAAGACGTTCTTTCACTAAATAATTCAAAATTTGGTGACTATGTTGAACGCATCTATCCCATTGAATTAGAGATAAATGATACAACAGATACAGTTTAGTTGGCCTCATATTTTGTCTGAGGGTCGGTTGAAAACAAAACTTTACGACAAAAGAGATGATTTCAGCTTTCCAATTGTGATCTTTCCACTTCTCAGTAGTAACATTCCAGCAGCACCTGCATACGGAGTATAAATCTCCCAATTGATACGAAATTCCCTTGCTTGCATTTCCTATCATGTTTTTCTTGATAGAGGGTTGCTGCTCACAAGAAAGCCATTAAACCAAGAGTTCCAAATAGTGAAGCTAAAATAACCCCTTTCGTAAATTTTACGGACCCCATTACGAGTTGGTTGACCGTTATTGAATAACCGTTTCAGAAATGATATCGGATATGCTCCTTACGTCGTAAATACAATTCCCTTGCCTTCATGAATGTGACCTAACAAATAAGACTTTTTACGGGATTTGTTACAAGCGACACGATGGGTGCCACATGTGGAGCAGGATCTGTTTACCCTTCCGGAACACCTCAGATCACACTAGTTTTTGGTGGAGTTTGGTGGCTTATTCTTTAGTTTTCTATGTTGTGTCATGTGTTCTGTTGTTTGTCTCTTTGTCTTCTTTAACATGTTTAATTTTGAGCCAGACGTTGTCAGTTTATTTTCGATTTATGAGTGTGATCGTCCCTCTGGTATCTTTTGTCCCTCTTTTGATATATATGGAAAAAAATTTAATCAGAAGATATAATTGAATAATATATTCAAGTGGTCGGAACTTACATAGTACCGAGACCATATTTCTATTATACAAATAAGGTTATGTTTTTTAGTTATAGCGCTGAAGAAGTATAATGCAGCGCAGAAAAATTAACAATCCTGCAGACAAGACATGGAATCAAGCGTCTGATTGCACAATGAGTGCTGAATATGTACTATCTTCAGCGTTTATTATGTAAAGTCTATCGCTGTAAATGTGTTTAAGTCGTGTGTTGAAAAAAATGAACTACATCAGTGAAGATTTAAATTCAAGCGCTAAGTTGACAAACGGTTGTTCTAAATGTTAAGTTCCGCATTTTCCTGTTACCGTTTAATTTATAACTTATTTACAGCGCCAGATTTTACACCTTCAGTTCTTGGATTTTATAGTTTGCGCTAGAATTAAATTTTCAGCTGTCATATGAAGGACAAGACTTTATACTGTTTCTATCTGCATTGATGATACATCTATAGAGTTATATTCATACATTTGCAAAATGCTGATATATGCATGGCCAATCTTTGGATTTGAACTGAAAGAACGTTACTAAACTCCCATAAAAGGATTTTCAATATGCAATTATTTTAAGATATAATAAATAATTATCTTACGTTTAACCACAATGTTAAATGAACACCCCCTCCCTTCATTGCCTGCCAAATCTGTTACTGTATACTTGACATTATACATATTAACTCCTTGTTCGGAGGCTGGTGGTGGACCTATTACTTGTGTAGGCTCCAATCCCTTGTCTTTGTTGTCTATTACTGCTGGTGTATCCCAGTAAATATAGGCAGTGTCTTTATTATCCCCAGGATAAAACATTAAGGTATTAGGACATTGTTCAAAAGAAGGTGGTTCAACGTCTACAACATGAGAAATTAATAACATATATATAAACTAATTTGTACGAGCGTCTGAAATGGAACCTTTTTTTTTAGACAAAAGGCACGATTTGTCAGCTGTGGTTGCTATGTGTATTTTTATTTTTAATAAAAGCAGGTGTTTGTTATGCATACATCGGAGGGAACATCTTGCTGTATATTTCATAGATTTGGAACAAAAATTAAAAAGTTGTTTATATTGATGTATTGTAAAATGTCTGACTGTAAGAAAACAACAACAATCTCGATTTTTTCATAACATGTTCATGTTATGTTTACGTATTTAAAAGAAATAACGTGTAATTGTTCTAGTTGTCGAATATATATTTGCTTTGCAATGACAATGTCTTTAAAAAAACTAAATAAAATTTTGTCTAATTTTTATAAAACAGTTTTAAAAGAATGAATTTTGGCGTGAAAATATGAAATCAAGCGTTAAAGCTGTAAAATGAGTGCTTAATGTGTAAAATCTACATCGCTAAATTTATTCCCCGTTTCTATCAATCTTAAACGTGTTAAATGTCAAGGGTATTTACCAATACAATCAGGATCGTGTGAGTTCCAATATCCTGATGCCAGACAAACTTTAGTTCTCCTCTGGTTTGTAGGAATATCGAATCCTGCGTCACACCCAAATGTACAAATAGATCTAAAGAAAAAATCTTCTGTGCACGAAAAGCTTAGCTTACCACGTGGTACAATCTGTAAACACTTCTTTTCTGTAAACACAGAATATTATTCATTGATGCAAATTAAAGTTGGTGAAGAATTACATGTACTGGAAAATATTTTCAAAATTAATATATAACATTAAGCATTTTCGAGCTCAACATTTTTATTTAACGAATAATAGTCCCAAGATTTTTAAACCATAGTCAATATATTATTTACTGCATATGATAAAAGAGTGATATTATCTAATCAGGAATTAAAAAAAAAAAAAAAAAAATCTATTTAAAAAAATATTTATAGAACGTCAAACCATATCAAACAACAGTGTTTGTCAATCGTACAGAAACACATTTAAGGATTAACAAAAAAGGGTGATGAAGATATTAACCATTTCCTGAAGGACCTCACAGGGTTCAACGATTTAATCATTTCTTTTACTTTTTATCTTATTTTCTTAGTTTGTCAACTTTGTTACGTAACAGGAAATCTAAGAATTGACGGTGAAGGTTGGTTAAAAAAAACCTTCCCAAGTTAAACAAAGCAAAAGGGATGATTTCAGCTTCTTGTTGTGAATTAAACATTTCTATGTAGAAACCTCCAAGCAGCGCCTGCATGCAGAGTTTATATGACCCTTTGAAGACATTCCTTTTATATTTTACGAATGTTAGTAGGTTGACTGGTATGGAATATGCGTTTTACAGATGATATCGAATTTGTTCCTATTGTCATGTATACAATAAAGCCACCTTTTCTCCATAAATGTGACCTGCCAATGAGAAATACCACGGGTGACACATGCAGAACAAGATTCGTTTACCCTCCAAAAGCAGCTCGGGGTTCGTGTTGCTCTTTGGTTTTATGTGTTGTGTTTTGTATATTTTTTTGACATCCATGGTATAGTCGGTTTTCTTTGCTTTAGTTATGACTTTGTTTGTCCCTTTTGTGTGCACGTGTCTCGTTTGTAACTCTTCAACAGTCTTGAAAACATAATTGATTGATCATGAAGACTGTAGATCCGTTTATCCTAATATGAAAGTCCAAACAAATCTGCTCTCGTGCAAAGGACAGCACTTTTTGAAGGAATTTTAAAATACAATTAAGCGCAAGCATCATACACGTAATAACTTTTGATTCATTAAGGATTACCGTTTTATAACAATCTCGAGAGACGATCTCAATTGAAAACAATTATATTTGTGGAAGGCAGCACAATTATAAAAACAAATTATAAGTATCATTTATGTATTTTATACTTGAAACAACCGACCGATACTCTGGAAAAATCAACATCCTTAATACAAATCCAGACATTTATGGTAGGTTTTCAATTAAAACAGCTGTTATATTTTTTACGGACTATCTACTTAAAAATAGACATGTCCGCTATCATTATCATATGCTCATTTAAACTATATTACATTTTTATCTATCAAAATTCATTTCAAGTGGACAGTTGATAACTAAATTATAATCCTTGTACCTTACTACTATTAAATATCTATTTCTGTTCGGAAATTGTATACGAGCTAGATATAGGATTTAATTACATGTATACATTACATATGAATTGAGAACCAGGAAGAACTGCACCTAACGTTTTCCTGTTAATAACTTCCTTATTGAGACTTACTTTCACAATATGGCTGATTTGGGCTTGACCATTCACCTGTTTCTAAACATTCTATTCTTGATGGCGCTCCCTTTAGCGTATGTCCCTGGTAACAGCCATACCAACAGACTGTCCCATAAACCATATCACTGCTCGGATGACAAGTTCTATATCCATCTGGTATGTTGTTTGAACGTACCGGACAACGTGTGACTGGAAATTCATATGAAAATTCAGAAAAATTGAATTTTAAAACTTTTTTTTTAATTCTTTAATTATCAACAAAGTGTTCATATTTCTTTTTATCTCTAATTGATAACTTTATTTGTCATACTTTGCTAATGATTGAAATAATTCTAAATCCCTTGAGAAATTACATTAAGGCATGTCTGATAAATTTTAACTGTAAAATGCCGATGTAATTATAAGTGTTTGGATACATTTTTTTCGTTGCTTTAGAATTTTCCTCTGTTAAAATGGAAGACACCATTTAATTTTGCAGCTTATATATCATTAAATATACTGATATTATTATGTTACAGTTAGCGTAGTTATGTAATGCACACATCACATCACAAAAGTTTTAAGCAACCATAAGTGTTCCTTGTGTAATTTGATTTCTGTATACATATGTTTCGATTAAAACAAACGCAAAGCTTTTATCTATACATTTTTCTATGAACTCTGTGGATTCATTGATTTTCATGAATACAATTAGATTGAATATTTGATTTCGATGTCTAGTCAATATTAGCACATTTGAGTTCGTGGTCTAACGGAACAAGCGAAAACTGCTCTGCAACGAAAAATAATAAACCATAGAAGTATACTCTTTGTTTTTTGTTTTTCATTACTGTATAAGCTATTCATGGAGGAGGGGTAAGATGATATGCGGCGATGCCATAAAAATGATAAAACAAAGGATAGGTTCCAGCCCAAATTTCGGAGGAAGTAATGATCAGATTTACTCTTACATTCTTAGTTTGATTTTTTTTAGGCACTTCATATGATATTATTTACCTTTTACTTTAATTTTGAAGTTGCAAGTAGCCATATTTCCTGCTCGATCTCGGACATAATAACCAACTTCAGTGGGTTTACCATCTTGTTCAAAAAATGGACCTCCCGACCTATAAGGTCCATCAATATTGACGCTTAAAAATAAGAAAAAAATGATTATTTGTATTCTATTTTTAAATGTTCACGTAATAATGATGTGAGTATGAATGCAAAAGTACGAGAAAGACGGATGCTCGTGAAAATTGTAATCATTCGTGTATATTATTCAAGTAACATGTATCGTCTTAAATCGTTTAAAAAATGGAGCAGACTTTCTTAATTTTTTTATTTTTTTTTATATATAATCTATAAAAACTTACAACAGACGTAAATATTATCAAAGCACTGTAGTAAAGCATGCAGCAAAGTTCGGTAATATTTTTTTATCTATTAAATTCCTTGCATGTTGTTGTCTTGTATTTGGGACACTATCAAAATATACGCATAAAACAAAAAAGTGTTACATTTAATCATGTTAATTGTCAGAACAAATTATGACGACGAGGAGAACTTTTATGCTTTCATTTGAAAATAATTTGAATGAATCAAGTGTGTACAGACTCTTACAATAATAAGAAATAATAACGAGGTGGCATTTCAGAGGTCTTTGAATTGATGAAACCTGAGTGATTTTCATTGCAAACTTAAACTAACATTTTATATGAAAACAATTGTATATTTTGATTATCCAGAAAATTTGATAAAACCTAATCGGTCCATCTTTGTCATCCATGGCTGTTGGAGACGTCCAATCAACAAAGGCATAGTGCTTAAATGGAAGAGCTGCAACTGTTCTGTCATGTGGACAGTTGTTAATCTGTGGCTTAGTTGTATCTCCTGAAAAGTAATAGAAAAATAATTTTACAAAACATCATCAGCTTAACATACGAGATTACAAGCTTGCTTAATCAGCATTTTTTAAAAATTATAACTTCTGTTCCTCTACTTTTTGAAAACCAACATTTCTATAATGCATTTATATATTATCTATAAACATAATTCGTATAAGGATCAGCCAAATAATGTTAGATCTGTTGTTCTTCCCTGACCGGTATTCGCAGTCATGCTACTGATATATCATGGCACCAAATCGCATTGCGTTGTGCCTGAGGCGATAGACTACTCGACCACCCACTAGTCTCTACAAATAATAAAGCTTTCGGAGGTCGGGTGTTACCTTTTTTCTCCGTATTTTTTATCCAGCGTCGTAACACAGTACATGATGTATAAGGCGTGATGATAAAATTCTTACAGATCAGCTAAATCATCTTTCGCGCAGGATCTTCCAAGTAAAAGTAGGATGCAATCACATTAATATTTATATTTTAAGTACTTCTGAAACAGCGACAACTTTACAACAAATGTCATCCATCGGATCAGCAGTGATGGTGATTAAAGACTGAAAACACATTCTGTATACAATTCGTCTACGCATCTGCCCGACAATCATGCTCTTCAACTTTGTACTTGTTTGGCTTTATAAATACTTTAATATGAGCGTCACTGATGAGTCTTATGTAGACGAAACGCGCGTCTGGTGTACTTAATTATAATCCTGGTACCTTTGATAACTACATACCATGTACTAATTATATATACACAAGACAGTTAGTTGGTGCACGCCCCAGTTTGTTTTGAGAAATATGGATTTGAATTTTGGTGTAAAAAAGTGCAAAATATTATATAAGCGATCAGTGTATTGAATTGATTTTAATTCTCAATTGCCAGAACTGTTCAAATTCCATTAGTTAGAATAATGATTTAAAATATAACTTAGTTGTGCAGCCAGAACTGTTTCAATTCCATTAGTTAGAATAATGATATAACATATAACTTAGTTGTGCAGCTGATGAAATCAAATTTCAACGGGTTCGGTACTTATTGGGCTTCGGAAGCATTACATTTCTAAACGTGTTTTTTTTTAATTTTTAGGTGCAATTAATGAAATGGGATAAACTTTATCTCATTTTCAAGACTTGATTTTTAAACTTGTATCTATGTATTGCCAACTATTTGTATTCCTCATTTCAGATATTGCCCTAAACGCAGTCTCTCATCTCGTTAACTTATCCATGAATTTTAGGTCACGATGACATATTTTTAGGAATCTCCTGACTATTAAAGACACATCTTACTGACAACATATTATGTCTCCTTGAGTTGTATATCAGATATATTAACACAAATTTAATTGTTCACTCATATATGAAATGTAGGCCAAGATTAACTTATTTTTATCAGCACTACTTGGTTATTCAATACTGATCTATTACCATTTATCTTTGTGACGGACAAATGAAACACTACAACCCTTCCAAAACTTCCTTTGACAAAAGATATAAAAATCTCTAAGCAAACAAATGTCAAACAATTCCACTCAGTAAAGATTGAGCAATCATGGGCATTATAATATTTTCATTTCTATTCGGTTTTGGTGAAAATTAAAATATCAACAAACAGTCATAAAAGTATGAATGATATTTAACAATGAATTCTGCCCAAAACGATGAGTAAGGTTAACTAGAACTTACTTTAAGTAAGAGAGATATTGATAATTTTTAAAAGGCTCATGGTGACGTGACGATAGAGGACAAAAAAAATAAACGTTAAATTTTTGGGTTTTACAATGCATATATTTAGATAATATCGTATCATGTAAATTTACTCCACATCCCTTCATATTGGGTAAACGACGAAATTAATTACTGCTTACATATTACAACTAAATATCAGAAAGTCAGGACAGTATAGCAATGCATCATCATCGTAACAGCTGAGAAATCGTCGACAAAATGTGTTTATTTGTTTTTGTTTGCAGTAAAATTGCAAAGCATAAATTATTTCAGAGGTTTGAAAATCACTTTCAGTTACCTATAAAAACATGTAGAAATCGCTCACGTTGAAAAAATCAAAACAATGGTAAATATATCAAATAATTATTATGAGAAAAAGAATGCAAATTACAAATCGCATTCTTCGTTCTGACGACGAGTATAGTTGTAAGAACATTGTACCATGTTTTATATTTATAAAAATAACCTGGTATTAGTATTTCCCAAATATAGGTCATACATTCTGAGCAAAATAAAACATTGAAATTAATAGATATGTTAAAGGTTATTTTTGGCATCTTGAACAGATAAAAATATTTTGATGAAATAGCAATATATACTTTTCACGTTCTATTCACTTTATATATACGAGTCTAAATTGAAATCTACGTTCAAACCTATGATTGCGTTGGATACAAACTGCAATTTTTATACGTGTACATGTTAAACAAATTTCGTTGTAGAAGGGTCTAAATACATCACAAACAACACTTTACAACAGACCAAAAAAGTGAAAAAGTATATTTAAAAACAACGCATTTGACTAACAGGTCGAACAACTGATGTTCTTAAACCCTGCTGACTGCCACTGGCGATTGCAAAATAAAATTGATCACGAGATGTAACAAAATTTGTTTTAATGTAAATTTAATTCTAAACAGAAACAATAAACTTGTGGCCGAGATGTTATGCCACAAACACAAGTTGTCAATATTTGTTTTGTAAACCAGATCTAGATTTCGACAATATATGTCTCTTCGGTGATGTTAGGGATAGAAACGGTATTTGGAAGGCAATATAATTTACCCTCAATTTCAGATAGACTCTTGAATTTTAAGAGTAAAAATAGGATGAACGGATCATATAAACAGTATTTAAATATATTACTCGTCTAGACATCAACCCAAAAATGTTAGATCTGTAAATTTGCTTTCGCAATTTTTTGGTTCTTCCTTCGCCAGGATTCGAACCCATGCTAATGAGATATCCTAACACCAAATCACCTGCACTGTAGCCGTCCTGCTAGACTACACGACCACCTGGGCTTCATAAAAATGAAGTTTTCGGTGGCGGGGTGTCACCTTTCCGTCAGTTTTAATCTAGTGTCGTACTACAGTTTAGTTTAAACATATTTATTTATAGTGGATTGAGAAACAAGTTTTGCAACTTATATAAATACCTTTCCACTTTGCGGGTGCGAGTGCTGTCTTGTAGCGGCATTAGCTTACTCTTTTTCGAAATCTACAAGGGTGTCTTTAACGTGCAAGAGATATTGCTCTCTCTTAACATGGGTCAGCCATTTATCGTCCCCTTCTGACGGACAATCACCGTTTCCTTAAGACCATACTCGCAAATGGTGTCAGGGGATAGCCGAAAATTGAGTTCCAGAAATTTTCGTCCCGATCGGGGATCGAACCAGGAACCTTCTACAGTATATGATATATAAGGCATGAAGATGTTATTTTAACAGATCAGCTAAATTATCTATCGTAAAGGATCATACAAATTAATGTAAGATACAGTCACAAAACATAACTATATTTCTCAGTACGTCTGAGCCAGTGACAACTCTACAACAGATTTATCCATCTGATCATCAGCAGTGATGGTGATAAATAGCTGTGTACATAATGTATATACAACTCGTCTAAACATCAACCCAAAAATGTAAATTTGTTTTGTTCTTCCCTCGCCAGGATTCGAACCCATGCTAATGAGACATCGAAACACCAAATCGCCTGCACTGTAGCCGACCCGCTAGACTACACGACCATCTGGGCTTCATTAAAATAAATCTTTCGGTGGACGGGTGTTACTTTTTTACATATATATAAATACATATGTTACGATGTCTACAAGATATATATTAACTAATATATTTAACATCTGATACACGACCATTTATTTTCCCAACGTTTTTTGAGAACTAATGAATGTAAATAGAACTTACTCAGTCTCAGTAGAGGAACGATGAACAAACTGATTATCATTACAATAAGGTCCACAATCGTCTGCCGTTTTCTTCTCTTCGAAGGTGTTGCTAGTTCTTTAGTAATTGCTAAAGAACCTAATAATGAGAAAAAGGATTTTACGTAAATTGATCAAAACTGAATTATACTGTCTATTTCAAACTGGTATTGAAGAAAAATGTATATGTGAATGCGTATGATTTTGATTGAAGTTGAATTATAAAAAGAAAAGAACCATTTTCAGATATAACTTTCAAAAACCGAAATGGCAATCTTTTATAATTTAAAGATGGTGTTGATTTTTATTTTAAACGATGCTTTAACTAACTAATAATATAAATATTGCAACACATATATTCTCTGATGATCAGGAAGGCTTATTCTTTTTTTTTGTGGATAAGATCATAGTTTTATCGAAATCTTACAATAAAGATACATTACATTTTAGAACATTTAGTTTGTTTTCTTGTTCAATTTGGCTTTTTAAGGATGAATGTACATAATTGAGAAGTTTAGACTCACAATCTTTATCTTCTACCGTCCATTGTCCTCTTTGACAGAATGCACAGGTAAACTTTTTTGTATATTCGCATTTAACTGTCAATTTTGTACCATGAGGAACATGATCGTTAACGTTTGAATTAGCTGGTTGAACATGAAAATGTTCAGTCAATGAAGATACCGGACACTAAAAATATACACACAAAAAATGTTACACAGTCAATTTTGCATAGATACTATGTCTGTACCGAAGGCTGTAGCACTGGAAATCTACTTTTCATATTCAGTACTATTTTGTTACTCTAAAATTATTGTAATGTTTAGGTACGTGTATTTAGTCGTTTGTATTCTCTTATTTTTGAGATATTAAGATAAAACGTGGCACGGTACTTGTCTATCCCAAATTCATGTATTTGGTTTTGATGTTATATTTGTTATTCTCGTGGTACTTTGTCTGATGCTTGGTCCGTTTCTGTGTGTGTTGCGTTTCAGTGTTGTGTCGTTCCTCTCCTCTTATATTTAATGCGTTTCCCTCGGTTTTAGTTTGTTACCCCGATTTTGTTTTTTGTCCATGTTTATGAGTTTTGAACAGCGGTATACTACTGTTGCATTTATTTACATTACTTGATTTGTACTTGAAAATTTACGTTCAACATATTTTTGGTTACAACGTTACATTTTCAGCATTTTGATAGTATGTCTATTTTAAATCTCTTAAAATTATGATTTTCAAACATGGAATATTGTAATTGCTTTTGGTATTATTTTGTACAAAAATTTTAATTACAAATTTAGTACTATAAAATACAGGTACGTAAATAGTACAATAATTTTAAAGTAAAGAAATGGTATTAAATATCAAAAGTAAATTTTCAGTACTACAGATTTTAAGTACAAAAATAGTACCTATGCAAAATTGGCTGTGTATGTACAGGCAAATACTGGGCACAGTTATAAACTATACACGTGGAAAATGAACTCAGAAGAAATATACCGGATCCAAAACTATAATTGAAAACATATGAAAACGTACAATAAAGAAAGATAATGGACACTATCAAACTTTTGCACGAAAAAGTTCTGTCACGGCAGATACTGGACATTATAATCAGTAAAATTATAACGTAAAACACGCGAATCTTAACTAGAGTTGATGTGAACCTTGCCATGCAATCATACATGTAGGTCTTCAAATAATTTATGTGGTTTGTATTTAAATACATATGTAAGATAGCAATGCATGTGGTTGTTAAATTTTATATATCCTTTTGTGCTTCTATGTCTGTTTTGTTCAATCGTCTTTATTAATATAAAGGAATTTGATGCAACTGTCCTACGAGTACGAGGATTAGCGCTTTAAATCCTAGTTCAATCCACAAATTTCCACAATTTGAAAATGCCTGTACTAAGTCAGGAATATGACAGTTGTTGTCAATTCGTTTGATGTGTGTTATCATTTGATTTTGCCATTTGAGTAGGGATTTTCCGTTTTAAATTTTCCTTGGAGTTTTATTAGTTACACATACACGTATAAATTTTACTATAACATGTATAAAGAAAGATACGGTGCACTCTCCACGGTTAAAAATGTATGTGAGAATGTTTTGTCAAGGCAGTTACCGGATCCTATAGCTAAACACGACAAATGTACTCTTAAAACAGAAAAGGGATACTTTTGATATACGCATGAAAACGGTTTTTTACAAGAATGATACTGTTTACTATAGACAACACATATACATGATCTATAAAGCAAATAAATGACCCTATAAATATTCACTGATGAGTCTTTTGAAGACGAAACTCGCGTCTGGCACAAATACAAAATTTCAATCCTGGTATATAAGATGTATTTTAATGTAAATATAAAGGCTTTTCATCCTCAGGAATAGATAACGTAGATTTGGCGAAACGTTAAGATATATTTGATCATCAATCCTCGCGTGTCATTGATGAGTCTTTTGTAAACGAAAGTAAACGGATTAATATTATATAGGCTAACAGCTTATGTTTAGATCCTATTAATTATTCACTTGCTTTATTATGTAAATGCTTTTTTGTATACTTTACTCTACCTGAATTTAATTAATAAAATATATCAACACTAAAAGAAACGCGTGTCCGGCGAAAATAAAAAAGTTCAATCGTGGTATTTATTATATTTTTTTTCGCAACACGGATACAGCAAGAAAAAACTGACAAAGAAATCATTTTATTTTGTTTATTTAGTATTGTGCATAGTCGATGTTCGAATTAAACATTTTAAATATCATTTAAGTTCTTATATCCACGTTAACCATATCAGCTCTATTTCACGTTTCAAATATAAGCTAAAAGAAACCGACAAGGAATTGGTTTTCGTCCCGAATGAAGGCTGCTAATAATATCATTATTGTTTAACGTTTATTTTATTTTAATTCACTGCACTAACAAACAAATCTCTAATTCATCGGCATTCCAATAGACACCTTATTTTGGAGAAAAAAATATGTAACAAATATAAACTTTGAGCTACCTCTTTACAAGCAGTACCATATACAACGAAAGTTTAACTATGCACTGGCTTCCAAAGCAGCATAACATACCTTACAATTATAGAGTTATTTTGTCTTCAAGCCATTTTACCCAATTGTCTATATTACTTACTAATACAAGATTTATGTTATTCAATTGCAGAACATCATGTTTTGTGAAGGAATATGCATGATATCGTTGTATAAAATGAACATAAAACTTTTTTTTATCATGGCAGATATGAAATTTTTTCTTTCAACAGAAACAAGAGACACCATCAATAAGCACATTAAAATCTGATCAGGTCTTAATAAAAAGAAACATGAAAGTATACACATGCAGACGCTTTGTCATGTCAGATAAGGAACATGATAAACATGTTTTGTTGAAGTTTATGCAGTAAACTATTGTTTTACATACACATGAATATGCATAGATTTAGCAATGCAGATTGGAAACAGCATATTAATTCACATCATCTTTTTTGGTCCTTGTGTTTTAAGGAAAAGGATAAATCTACACATACAAATAATCTTTCAAAGAAGATGCAGAACACTATTTATTTTACCTCCGCATGGAAGAGTTCCGTGAAGGTAAAATGGGACACTTTATTATCAAACACATTGAAACGTTATACCAATGCAGACGCCGGACATTTCCATTTTGAATCCTGAAAATATTCTATCATGACAAACACAAGACACAAATAGAATAAAAAACACAACATGCAAAATTTTTAGTCAAGGCAGACCCTGGACATCAAAATCATGCACAGGAAATATGTTCTGTCGAAGCAAATACGGGACACTGTAAACATAAACATTATAAGTATCCTGTCAAAGCAAATACGGGACACTTTAACATACAAATGAAAATGTTCAGTCATGGAACATGCAGGACATATTTATACATACACATGAACAAATAGGTACGGGAAACTTTAAATGATCTATCAAATACGATACAAGACAGCATTATGAAACATACACATAACAAGGTGTGGTCAATGTATGTATACGAAATACTGTAAACACACACATATCCATAGTGTATCCTCAATTTCAAACACATTTTCAATATAAGGCTGGTGACCAAAGTCGGAAATACAATTGTTTAAAAGTAAAAAATAGTATACGGCTATATCATATAACATTTGATTTGAAAATTTGTCTACTTAAACTTCAATGTGGTCATCAAAAGAAAACACCGTGCTGTTTTCAGAAATTAAGATTAAATGCCACGGCGTTTTCAATAAAAAACAAAATTGAATATTTCTAAAATTCTATTTGAAATACTTTTTTTTGCAGTAAAATGATTGAATACTTGAATATAGCTTTTACCTTATTCCATTTTTCCAAAAAAAACGAGGCGGTAACCCATCTTCACACGAGGTTTCCGAGAAAAGTGTGCAAATCACAAAAAAGAGGGGTGATTCTCATTTTAGAAGATGGATTTGTTTTCAAATGACGAGTACAGCAGCCATTATAAAAACTAGACAAAAAGTAAAGAAATATATGAACAAACATATTTGTTAATATTACTATCAATAATACCCCGATGTGCATATACATTGAATTATTGGTACATGCAAAATTGTCAACTAAATATATTTCAAATTAGATTTATAATTTAGATTACACAATATCATATAGTTTTGTACTGGATTTAACTTGCTTTTAAAGCTAACCAAATATGTGACTTTTGAACAGACTTTTGATTTCCTTTATGATAGCATTGCATCGACAGGTAAACATAATAGGTAGAAATGTGAAAAGTTAAGATACAGAGGTCAACATTGTGCATTTTGTTTTATAATCTTTGTCACTGTTAAAAAAAACTTTTGACAACATAGAAAAACAAAAAGGCATTCATATACTTTATAGACAAAACACATAAGCAACTATGAAATACAAAAAAATACTTTTGAACAATAACTCAAGGCAGAAAAGTTATTTTCAAAATTAACTTTAATGCAACTTAATTTAAATGATCGACAACGTGCATTCTTTGTAAAGTTGATAAGGATTATTTATCAACAAGGCCTTGATGTCTTCAAATGAACTTTTGTTTTAGTCAAACAATACAACAGCTCTTTTTGCAGGCTACTTCAAAGTTTTGTATATTTATATTAATTCGGATATTGGTTATCTAATATTAAAAAAAAAATTGCTGTCTTTATTGATCAGTTTGTTAACAAGTGCCCTTGTCTTAGACTGTATAAAAATTAAAATCCATTAATCAAATAACTTACATGTTCCTCGTTTTCCCCAAACACATTTGTGGAAAACAAAGTAACAAATGCAAACAACAGCTTAACCATCCACATGCTGTATCTAAATGATAGATAATTGTCCTGAAAGTGAATAAAATAAATAAGGAACAAAAGGTTTAACAATCATCGTTTTGAGACCCGGGTTTTGATGGTTTATATCCCTTTGTTCGGTTATATGCATTGGCAATTATTTGACGAAAATGTAAGGATAACCTTTAAGTATTGAACTGCGTACAAACTTACAAAAAGTAAATGATCCTTTCTATATAAAACATCACTTTACACTTTTAAAATAAAAAAAAACACACTATAATTATGAATTGCTACTAGTGATAAGTCTGAAAAGATGAATAATATTTTTAAATTCAACTTACCCTTTCAAACATATTGACCAATTTCCCAAATGAGGACGTCGTCTTATGCAGGAAGTCATATGATGCAGGATGCAAATACATAAGTAGATAGAATAATATATGCATATTTTCCACATGCACCATTGGTGTGTGTGTATTCATCAACGGAAAATGGTAAGTTACCATTTAATTGATTATATTTAAAAACAAAGCCAAATGTGTATTGGATATATATCTTTATATGAAAATTTGGAAATTCAAAGTAGCATAAAATGAACTAAAAATGTATAAATTGTAAGTCTTGTTGAATGTTTTCATAGCGCAAAACAAAATCATGCATGCTTTTTTTTTCTATATTTCGGGTTTTCTTTTTGTAAGCGTTTTGATATTTTGGGTTGAACGAGGAAGGATGAACATCTGTTATATTTACAGTTTCATGTATCTACTTTTATATTTTTGACAAGTTATTTTCCTTAACATGTAACAAACTATTTAAATGCCTACTACTAAATCAATTGCGTCATTGGGGTTATCTCGGATTTAACATAAAAAACATGAAAAAGTCAGACGGATCTGAGGGTATGGATATATTGAAGTTCAATACATGTAGCAAATCGGTACAGTTTATCTCATTATGAAATATAAATGACACGAGTCCATATAATTCCTGTGCATGTAACCATAAATAACTGTCAACGGCGCTGCAGGTAGAGAATTTTAGGAAATATATTTCATTATCTGAATTTGATCTGCATATAGATTTTAACGGAGTCAGAATAATAATATCTTGAGGTCATTCATAAAAATGCATATTCCACAAGCTTCATTATTTGGACCTAATTAAAAGATAAAGATACATGTTTATAAAGATAACCATTTTTTTTTAATGTTCTGGTAATTTATATGTTCCATTTATTGATTTCATTGATTTCCCCCTTACAAGTAGTTCAATTTTCTTTAACAATACGGAACAGGTTCGTTTTAGGCAAATAAAGGCATTGAATGTTAACTACCTCACGAAACTCTTAAAGGTAACAATTTATTTTTATAATTTCATTCGTTTAAACGGGCAGTGCATTAGAGTGAAATTAATTTCTCCAGGTTGTTTCATCATATGCAGCGTAGAGGGCGTAATGTTTTCCCGCTTCAAAATTATTTTCGCGGTATTTTATTGCCTATGTAATCATTCAGAACGACATCGTCAATCTGATCAGTCGAATTTTCTTGGTTAATTATAATTCTGATTAAAGTTTATTAAGCTTTTTATTTGGAGAGTTTTTTGTTTGATACTGATGTTTGATTTATATGTATTATAATTATATGTGTAGATATATATGTATTAATTGTGTTTATTTCTTAAATATACAGCATCGGTATTGTCGTGCGACTATCCACTTTACCAAGTCTCTGGTATTTATTATAGCCTTTTATGGCGTTTATATTCAGAATGTATACATATACTTGGATATTTGGTACAAGTATTGGTTATACTTGTTTATTTGGTGCATATATTGGTTTTATGTCTACATTGATGGGTGGTTTATACCAAGAGAACTAAAATATCGAATTAAATAAATTCTAGGTTACCAACCTCTTCATATAATTACATTTAGTAGACACCCAAAATATAACATATTGGATATTTTGACTTGATGAAGTTTTTTTTAGACAAACATATTTTAATTTATGTTACATAAAAGCTTAAGGTAAAGCCACATAATACGATTTAACCTTTTCAGTAACAAAATGGTTCACAAGTTTATATTGAATATATAGACATGAATACATTTTTGATACAGGATATCAACTAACGTGAGGTATGATATAAACAGCAATTAAACATTAGCGACTCCAACAAAAACAATTCATAACTTTGGACCAATTACTTCGTATTTTACTTCGGTGTAGGAAATGCTAACCCTTCCGGAGCACCAGATTTCACTCCCGGTTTTTAGTGGAACTCGTGTTCTTTCTTATTTATTATTTATAACTGTTGTTGGTTTGGTGAGTCTTTGTTAACTCCTTGGTTTTGATTGTTATTGTCTTACAATTGATGTGTAAATATTTTCCTGAATCTAGTTCCGTGTTTAATGCCACTTACGAAGGAGGAAAACAACACAAGTGTCCTTACAAACAGCGTTATATAGACGGTTCGCCTTAATGATCCACGAAATCTTTGCCTAATTATTAACATGAAATTGACCAGCAATGAAACCCGTTACCCAAAGTAACTGTGGCACTGTTTATTCAGGCGCTTAGGCTGTGAATAATGAAAACTTTCAAGATCTATAGATAACATGCAAACTAAGACTTTTTCATCTTGCAATAAGATGAAACAATTAATTTTGGAACACTTATCATAAGTGTTCCCCTTTCCAACCTTAAGATAAATGGAAAGTGTTGGTCCTACTTTGGAGATAAAAGTATCTTGTCTTAAAGAGGGAATAAATTGTACTCTGTAAAATATCTCTCCTATTCAAACTTATATTCTCTTCAACTGACTTTATAAAGCTGCTTGATGTCTTAATCGACAACATATTCAAAACGTTAAGAGGACGTGTTTGTGAATTACAATTGACTTTCTTATTGTAAAAATCTGTCCTCTTGTGGTTTTTTTTTTCTTGTCTCTTTTTTCATATTAGTTTGATATCATTAGCAATATCTTTTTATTCTGCTGTATTGATCAAGTGATGATGTTATTTCCCTGAATAATCAAAAAATTGGCCAGTAGAGTAAACGTATGTATCACTTCGAACTTGTGATAAAGGATACTACAGACACAGTTAAGTCTGCCTCTTCTCTGGTATTACACGAGGAAATTGACAGGGTCGGTTGAAAACAAAACTGTCTTTTCCATTTAGCAACATTTCAGCAGCGTCTTCTTAGTAAGAATAAATACCCCAGTTGATATGATAATCTAGTGCGTGATTTTCATATTATGATTTCCTTGCTAAAGCTGCTTACAGTGAACCTATTTAGTGATGAAGATACAACCATTCCTTCGTAAATGTTATTCAGGTCGTGTTTCTTAATTCAAATACAATGCACAAGAATTGTACTAAGAAATCGAATAAAATCTGTACATTGATAATTTGATAAGTTTGTTATGGTATTGGCGTATTAAATTATTAGCCTTGTACCTTAGATAACTATTATGGACGATATCATGAGTTTGTTGACCGTAATGGGGTATCCGTTTCACAGCATACAACGAAAAGATTTTAACTTTACTACAATGAACGTATTACATGTAACAGGTGTATACTTATATGGTCAACACCATAGCTGTCACTTATGGAGCTGGATCTGAGTACCCTGGTGGAACCCGTGAGATTTACCCCACTTTTTGTAGGGTAAAAGTTGCTCAGTCATTACTTGTCTTTGTTTTGTTTTGTGTACAGTTGTTTGTCTCTTTGTCTTTCCTTTTTTGCCTTGTCTAATGAATGTCCTTTTGTATCTTGACTCTTTTGTAGTTTGTAGGCATGCATGACAAAAAGAAGAACCAACAATAATCCTGTGTAAATTGATTGTATTGTATGTATCCCTAGATTATTGCTTAATACTCAAGTTGGCTTTCTCATGTAAAGTTATGTACTTAAAATAAATATTAACAAAGAAATCTTCTGATTGATGTCGTAATTTGAGGTTGAATGATAAACGCAACACATGATACGTTATATTTTTGCACATCCTGTTTCAATTAACTATCCTAATTAGGCGAGCGACATTTTCAGAAAAGACTCTTAGTTAGTGACTTTAATGCACCCATCTAACGAACAGCTGATTTGTTTTTATATGTTATAGTATAATATCTGAACTTCCTTTTTTGGTCGGTCGTAAAAAAAATCGTAAGGTGCAATTTTTAAAAATTGAATTAAAATCGAGAAATAATTCAAAATTAACAAATGACCAACAGTGTTGAAGAGTGAGAAATTAACATGCAGCTTTATTTTCTGTTGTCACAATGCTAACATTATGTGCGTATAACATGTCAATGTATAAAAAGTACTTTTCAAAAATAAAAGAAGTATTTTTTGCGAGAACAAAAAGCTTTTTGTAACAATTTTGATTTTTTTTATAAAAATGGTGCCAATTTTTTTTAATTTTTTTCCATTTCTTAGATATTTTCGGCTTGAAACTAAAATTAATGGTGTCTGTATTATTAAAAAGTTCACTTCTTGTTAATAAATATCGTTATCACTGTATTATTCTGGATTGCATACATTTTTACACACACTCCCCCTTTTCAATCAAATTTCCGAAATCGCTTTATCGGTTGATTTTCCTCAAGTTAACGGATCTAAACGCTTCGAAAAAGAGTATGTATAACCATGAAGTCATTTTTTTTGGGTACAATATTATGCAAACTATAAAAAAGAATTAAAAGGACCATAGAAGCTGAGATAACAACGGTTTTTTTTTTCTTGGTAGAAAACCAACAGCTTATTGTTCTTAGTCAATTTGCACTTACAAAAAGCAGAGGTTATAAATAACTATTGAAAAGTACTTCTTTTTCAATTGGATCAATGCACATTTTAGTTTGCAACTAAAAGTACGCAAAAATGTGTCAAATCTGATATTTTCCACATAAAATTTAACGTGAGATATGTCCACCTTTTAAATTTCCTACCGTTTTAACCATCGCATACGGTAGACTTATTGATGGTGCAAATTTGGTCAGTATCTTATGATTTTTGCTTTCGTTTGTAGTTTTGAGCATTAATCAAGCTTTTGAGTATCTTATTAAAATTGTGGTAGAACCCTTTTAGCTTATTATACAGTGTTGGCTATTGATTCTTGTTTAAGGCCATACGATAAGCTGTAGTTGTTTACCTCAAAGCATTTAGTCTCTGGTATACAGAGATCATAGCATCCTTTTCATCATACTAACCAAATGTACTGGGCTTATAATATGATATCATCAGACTTCTTATTATAAGTACGGATTAACAATTTAAGAGGAGTAATGTCAGAGAGTCAACGATGGCCTGACACTTCATTGTATTCTAGACATGGAACAACTGTGTACTGTTTACGAGTTCTATAACCAGTGAGAACTATGGTTGGCGATGCACCATGTTAATTGTGCATGCATAATTTCTTTTATTAAAATGTATCTTTACAAGCAGTTCATGCTCTTACAGGTTCTATAGCTCATCGTCTATCTTTGTTCGTAGGAAAACTCTCTGTTAACGCTATCGATATCATCAATAGATGGCGGGTCTATCACAAATTAAACAAAATTCATATTGACACGTAGACCAGTGATGCAAGAAAACTCTAAAGTGTCCGAAACCAAAAATGAGCATGTATAAGTCTAAGCAAGACGATTCAAGCAAGCAAAATAATATCAGACTTCCAACCAAAATGATTGCCATCGTGTCACGCCTCCCAACAAGTGCATCATCATTCAAACTATATGTTTTAAAAGCTAGCAAACAAAGACATGGCGTCATATCAAACAAATACGGCAGTATGTTTACCTAAGTATGAATACGGATGACAAAGGTGGTCTTAATACGTCATACTTTCTTCAGGATTTGATAAATTTGTTCTTGTGAAGGAAACATAAATGTATTAGGGAACTTGTACATGTACTGAAATCATTGTAAGCATCTTTTATACAGAATTATGTCAGTAACAGCGAAGTATCAGAAATTGTTTCAGTAAAGCAAAAGCTTCACAGACTCAGTTTTAAAATATAAATTTTGAGTGTCTGATATTGTTAAAAATCACAAAACAGAAAATTTCAATATTTGTTATAAATTAGATTTATTTCGTTTCTGTTAAAGAAAAAGATTATTCACAGAAACTCCTCCAGAATGACAAAAAATAAACTATTTATAGTTTAAGCCGAACTATATCCCACAAACTAATATTAGTTGATAAATATCTATATATATCTAAGTTTTGAATACTGGTACGACATCAATGCTTGTATTTTTAACTGCAAACGATGTTTTTTTATATAATGATTGTAGGTTTCACTATTGCTTGTCTTTAATTGCTCACAACATTCATAAATTTATTTTTGAAAATTCCTTTAAAAAATAGGCTTATTCATTTATGCCTACACATTTTCACAATTAAGGGTAGTGTCAAAATTTTAAGTATCGCACAGATTTTCAAGGCGTGGTGACATTAATTAACCCGAGAACAAATTCTGGTAACAAACCAAAATCAAGAGAAACACATCAACAATAAAAGGAAGACAACGGAACAAAAGACACACTGAACTTCTACAAAAACAAACGCCTACATATAAAAATACGTTAATTAAAGATCTTTATTTTGACATGTTGATTTTAATTTATATCCACGAAAATTGATAAGCACGAATAAAGTACTTTCACAATAAAAAAAAAGTTTTAGTAAGTTTTACTTTAATATTGCTGAAAATAAAACATTAAAGAACGAGTGATTTACCAGATGAATCAGTGATTTAAAAAGATTATCTAATGTGAATACGTATTAATATATTCTGGATAGTGATAACTATGTCAGTCTCAACTGTATAAAGGTGTGGATGAAGTTTTCAGAAGAGAACAAAATGGCCCTACAAAAATATAAAGTTATGAAACAAATGGGGAAAACGAAAATACACAAAGAGATTAATGGGGTATTTTAATATAAAGAATGATAAAGTAGATATAAAGAGTCAGTAATAAATTTCTTATAACAGAAATAATCGATTAACCGAATAACGAATTTGTGAATTTTCTGCCAGAAACAATATTGTTGAGTTCTGTACAGTAGCTATAGACTGATAGATCTTTGATAGAAAGTAATTGCAAAAACAAAATGCTTGTATGATTCATCCGTTTTGGGTTTCAAAAAATTGAAAAGCAACGTAAAATGTTAAACCCCCGGATAATTTCTTATTCACTAAGATCTTATATTGGACACATGTTTGTAAGATGTATAATCAATTACAATTTAAAAGAATAATGCATCACAAGAAGAAAGGGCTTCCTCGATGATGGATGATTTTCTTTAGATGTATAGTTTAGGGGCCAGCTGAAGGACGCCTCCGGGTGCGGGAATTTCTCGCTACATTGAAGACCTGATGGTGACCTTCTGCTGGTTTTTTTTTCTACGGTCGGGTTGTTGTCTCTTTGACACATTCCCCATTTCCATTCTCAATTTTATTTGATATTTGAAACAATAGTAAAACGCTGGTACAAGTAACGGAAGCAATTTTATAAAGTATGTATGAAATCATGTACTCCATAAAGGTTGTTATCATTAAGGCTTGTTCGTTTAATGCAGTTCTCTTGTTGTAAGATTTTAGTTGTTTCTTGCAAAAAATAAAATCACAAAATTACTGAACTCCGAGGAAAATTCAAAACGGAGAGTCCCTCCAAAAAAAGTGACATAATCAAAAGCACAATCACATCAAACTAATGGATAATTACTATCATAATCATGACTTGGTAAAGGCGTTTTCTTATGTCGAAAATGGTGGTTTGAACACGGTTTTATAACTAGCTGAATCTCTGACTTGTATGACAGCTGCATCACACACCATTACATTGACATTGATACATTAATAATACAAATTAAACAGACGTCATCGGTTAAAATGTCAAAATTATCAGAAATAGGGTCAATATTGTCAGTTTGCATAAAAATATAAAGAAACTGAACATTTTCTTGCAGGGGTTCATTCCACTGTTCTTTGCTACGTGTTTTACGTTATTTGGTTATATAGAAAGTTGGAGGTCCTCACAGTGGGATCAATGTGGCTGTAGTTGGAATGAATGGCAAGCCTGGGAAACTTGCGATAGCGAATGTAATGGTAAAACTAGTCGTGATAGAAATGTAAAAATGTATACCCACGAGCCTGGGTGTGTCTTTAGCTACTACACATGCACTGACGATGAAAGTGGAAAAGACTACTCGAGATGTAATTCATTTTGTTACAATGGAGGAACATCAGACAGCTACTCTTGTAGATGTGTGACAGGATTTTATGGAGATTGCTGCAGTCATCGTAAGAATTGTTTATTTTATTTTATGAAATTGATTTTTATTATTACAAGTGAAATGTATGTTATCCTCTTCTTTAAATTGTTAAACAGAATTGTAATGATTGATTGCATTTGTTGATCTTGCACTATCCAACACCGAATGTTGTGATTTAATAGAAGAGATACTTGCAGTATTTCATTCTATCCGTTATTCTAATATGTTGTTATTTAGTTGTTATGAGATATCTGGTAAATATTGAATTTTTTAACGTAAATCGTAAGTAACTATTCCCTCAAAATTATTCAATTGTCTTTAAAAAAAGAACCCACAAGGAATGTTCCATGATTGATTTTGTCATTTGTAAATGGACTTTCTTTTGATATTTTCCTTTGAGTTTAGTATTTTTGTTATTTTCCTTCTTTCCATGAAATGGCATGATTATGTCTCGAGACTAACAATGAAGGCCAATTGAAAAATAAACTCTACGACAAAACAGATGATATCAATTTTCAAACCGTTACCTAAGATATGAGGCAGATTAAACTAAATCTATTTCATTTTTTATCATAAGTCCGAGTGGAAAGTAATTTTGTACTTGTTACTTTATGTTTCACTTTGTTATAATTTTACAAAAACAAAATTGTTTGGTTTCTTTTTTATATATAGAAAAAAAGAAGATGTGGTATGATTGAAATGAAACAAATTAGAACAAGAGACCAAATGATACTAAATTTAACAGCTATAGGTCACTGTACGACCTTCAACAATGAGCAACACCATACCGCATAGTCAGCTATACTTCATTTAAGCATTTGTGTTCATGGTATGTTCGAGTATGATTGCTACAATCAACAGATTAAACTTGGATTACCATTATCTGTGTAGATGTTCAAGGATAACACATATTAAAAGTTAAAAACGTTTTCAAAAATTAAGTCAATATAAATTGGTGTTTATTGTAGAGGTGAACTGTGGAAATCCTGGATCCATATCGCATGGCAGCTTACATGGTAGTACCTTCACGTATGGAAGATCGGTAAGATATACATGTGATAGTGGGTACCTGTTGGTGGGCGGATCACCAAGTAGAAGTTGCCAACTGATTGCACTATGGAGTGGAAGAAAACCACGGTGCGCATGTAAGTAAAGTTAATGCAACTTAAGATTTAAATAGATTGTATTTCAAGATCTAAATTGCATCGATTCAAATAAAGGAGAAACGATATCAAGGGTTAGTGAGTCAGTGTAAAATTGATTTTTTTCTTCTTTCTAACAATGCATAATTATCTTTTTGTCATCTTATTATATACTTATAATTAGCATTGTGTTTCAGTCTAAATAGCAAATGTAAAATAAACTATAGTTCAACTAATGGCGTTCCATTTAAATTAAACGATACGGAAGATCATTTTAAGTAAACAAAAACCAGACAGGTACCGCGATCCTTAGTATAAAGAAAACAAGGGAATCATTATATGAAAGTGCAATTACTCATGGAACAATGTCTGCTTACTTTCTTCGAATATGTTTGGGAAAACCAGATACTTTCTCAATAACAATAAAATTCCTTGTGAGGTTGTTTTTTTTATTTTACAGATTATAGGTCATGTGGTAGTGGTCCATGTAAGAATGGAGCAAGTTGTACAAATATACCGGATTATTATAAATGTACATGTACTCATGGTTGGTCAGGCAAAAACTGTGATGTAGGTAAGAACCTATAAAAAACTAGATAATCTGATTTCTCTGGTTAGATATAACTCGATACCGTAACGATGTTCGTAAAAACCTTTAATAACAGACAGTAGAAATAACTCATAAATGTAATGCATATTACTATTTACCAAAATATTATTAAACAGTACAACAGAACATTCATCTAAAAATGCGCTTAATATCCATGCTTCTATTTTGATTGTTTACTATTTCAACAATCGGTGAACAACGCTTTTAAAACACGACTGTTAATAAACTGCCATAATTATTTTGAATTCGTAACAGATTTTTTTTACGATTATACAATATGGATGCGTAAAAAAGGACAAAATCGTGCACAGAAGTCAAGTTAATGATATATGTATATACATTCATTGGTTCAAGAATTGGATAAACATTATTTTCAGCAGTCATTCGTTTCATATGACTTAAACTTGGACTCATTTAGAAAGAGAAAAAATCATGTTGTGCAGTGATTTTTTAGATACTAGAAATTCTTACTTTTTGCCTATATACTTTTGATTTTGTATGGATTTTTTCAAGCATCTTTATACTGAAATATTGCATTTGTTTGGCAATATTTCAATAAGATTTTGGTATATGAATTATATATACCGTTATTTCACTTTTGAAACTCATACTCTTTAACCTAGTACTTTTTTAATATTTGAAATATCTCTCCGTATACTGTTTTGTTTTCTTTTTTGTGTTCGACCTAAATGATATGTGGCAAAAACTCGTATATGTTTTGTACACCATAAGTAGTACTAGTGTCTTTAAGTTACTAGTTGTGATCCCTGATCCGAAGACAGGAAACTTACAATAATGTCAAATGTCATATATTCTTATTAAATTGTAAAGTCTTTGGAAACTGTAAAAGTGTGCAGCGTATTTTCATCGTAAAATTATCAATTTGAGCAACACAAATCAAAGGTTCAAATGCTGTTGTTACTCTAAAGAGAAGTTTTCCATTTCATTTATTTGAAATATGCTATTTCACAGGAATATTTCTCAGCCATGCAAACTAAAGACATGGTTCTTGCAATGAATATACTGTTAAATTATTTCATTATCCAGTTTTTCTTCATAAGGTTCGAAGACAAATGATCTGAATAGAAAAATTAATACAAAATTATCTCATAAATACCGAGAGTCGCAATTTTGAAACCATATTTCAAGCATCAGTTCCTAAAACTTATTTGCTCATATAATTAATGTGAATTATTCTATATGAAATTGCAGGTGATTGTTTTATGTGACTGATTATGTCCCTTATTTCAAGAAAAAAAGTATAAACTGTTTTGATGTGTGAAGCGCAATTTAAATGTGACACCGTTTTTATACCAAGGTTGCAGTTTTGTAAATCATTTTTGTGTGCATACAAATATGTCTGAATAAAATTGACTTAAATCTCTTTGATCAAATATGACGTACAAAGACCTTCAGTTGTTCTCCGAACAATTAAATTTCATTCTTATTTTATGTGTTAGTACAGTTTTCGACATTGTCATTTGTATCATTCGACAAATCTTTCTTTTAGATATACTGCCACCAATAATGACAAATTGTTCTAGCGACAAATACATCAAAACATCAGCACTTGAAAATCTAGTAAAATGGCAGATACCTTCATTCACTGATTCACATAATTTTGCGATCAAGGTTACATCAAACTACCCTTTAAATGAGTTCACTTTTCCATGGGGAGATTTTAAGGTTACCTATACAGCTACAAAACCAAAGAACGGTTTAAGTACAAACTGTTTGTTCAGCATCAGTTTAAGGCGTAAGTATGGTTTATCATCTTTGGTATTTTTTTTATTACTTCTTATTTAAGTTATAAATTATCAATGAATGCGTTTTCAGATGGAGTAGTGGTGAGTTTAGAATTAACAGACACATAGGTGTTTTCTGTTTTGAGATGACAAACTGGATAGTTGTTATTCGCCCACATTCTAAGCTGCATCAAATCATATGTATTTACTGTTGAACCATGTTTTGTTTAATATGCACGTAAAGGAAAACACCTTATTTATTAATTTGTCGATGAGACTTTTTATTTGTTATAGATAATAAACACAAACTTTGATAGATTTCCTGAACGTTCTAAGTAATATACATGTTTTTTTTAATCTAACTACTTTCAATAACTGTATAGGATGTGTTGACGAGTAGGCCACTCTTATTATTGACTCGGGAACTTTTAATATTGAATACCATGCCTTCAAGTATACGTATGTGAATGATGAGTTGTATTTGCTCTCTCTGAATGCCATGCATAATCTTTTTAAAGAAACATCTGTTATTTTAAAGAATCAAAGAAAAATAATTTACGACATAATTCAACTTGTTTTTGTTGTTGAATTTGCATCTTATCATAAACTTAAAAGTGTTCATATTTGTTTCATATATATCGTGTCCTTGATATTTTTTCTAAAAGTGTATGACCAAACGTCGTGAACATTTCTGAGCTTTTTTTTGTTCGGAAAGTTAAGAAGAAAAAACAAATCGAAGTAAGTAGATAAGTATTTATCAATGCATCATCATTTTCATGCATTTTTAAGGTTTTAATAATAGTCCATTTATCCAACACAACGTTCTCTAGCAAATGATATAATTATAAACATTACCTATTTGAATTTTTAATTCTATCCTTGCTCACAACTTGGTAAAATGTAAAACCTTCCATGTGATAGTAGTTTTAAGGACGATAAGCTATGAAAGCGAATTCTTGGTGTATCCTTTTTTGTACAATTGGAAGGTAGTTATCCGATTTGGAAAAAGTTGCATTGAGAATTGTGGGTGCTTCGTTCACATCTTAGATAATAATTCACTATATTTTGTTAAAGTTCTTATAAAATTTGGACTGTGACGGACCAGTGGAATGTCATATTAAATACATATGAAAAGCAACACTGAATTCTAATTGATACCTTACTAATTAAATCGAGAAAGGAAATGGGGAATGTGTCAAAACAACAACAACCCAACCATAGAACAGACACAGCCGAAGGTCACCAATCCGTCTTCAAATGAAGCGAGAAATTCCCGCACCCGTAGGCGTCCTTCAGCTAGCCCGTTTAAAATATGTATACTAGTACAGTGTTTATGGACGTCATACTAAACTCCGAATTATACACTAGAATCAAAATAAAAAATCATACAGACTTACAAAGGCCAGAGGCCCCTGACTTTGGACAGGTGCAGTATTACAGTGGGGTTAAACATGTTTATGAGATCTCAACCCTCCCTTTATACCTCTAGCCAATGTAGAAAATTATACACATAACAATACGCACGCTAAAATTCAGTTCAAGAGAAGTCCGAGTCCTATGTCAGAAGATGTAACAAAAGAAAATAAACAAAATGACAATAATACATAAATAACAACATACTACTAGCAGTTAACTGACATGCCAGCTCCAGACCTCAATTAAACTGATTGAAAGATTATGTCTTCATCATATGATAATCAGGCACAATCCCTCCTATAAGTGGTTTACTATCGTAGTATCATAAAATATATGAGAGGAACATAACCCGTGTCATGCCAAGAACTGTAATTGTTTAAATGAATGTGTTTAGTTCCGATGCAAAGAACATATAATTGAATCAACATTAAAGCCAAATATGCAATCTTAAATGACCTGACTACAGTATCGTCACTAAATCCCTTCTTAATAAGTCTGTTTAAAGGTTTTTTAAGCTTTTGAGGTGAATACTGATATTTTTGCGCTTTGTAAAGAATATTACCATAACCTGTGGATGTAAATTTCTGAACGTATAAGATGTCTGCATGTTAAGTTGTATTTACGAATTATTTCCTTACATGTACACCGATGATGAAATTTTCTAAATGTTTTGGTGTGCTATGTTTTGAGATTTTTTCATTTCTGAAAACGCTAAAGTAAATTTACTATACATAGGATATGCAGATGATTATTGGAAGACTTGTGGTATATTTCTGTACCAAAGCAGGAATCTAATAGTTGTTATTACATAGTTTTTATGTACGTTGGCGTTTGTTTTTGTAGGAGTTCAGTGTTTCTGTTGTTCCGTTTCCTCTCTTTTAGTTGATTTGTTTCGGTTTGTGAACCGGGTTTGTTTGAGTAAGTACTATTGAATAGCTGTGTACTACTATTGCCTTTATCTAAAAAAAACATCAATCTTACAGATGTATAGTTATTTCTCTGAATATTGTTTAATCACTTGATTATAACAAATAATTCAGTGTTAAGATTCAGTTTTCTCTTTACGATCAAATATAATTTATTCAATTTTATATTTTAGCAAACCCATGTTCTACAATCAATGTTCCAGTTAACGGGGCTTTAATATGCAACAACTGGAGAACTGATTATGGCCAGTTTTGTACATTTTTGTGTAGAGAGTCTTACACAGTTCCACGTGGTGTTATGATGGATCACTTTTATGTTTGTGGAGCTTCTGGAACGTGGATGCCCTCAAATACAATACCTAATTGTTCAGGTAAAATATTACAATGAGACGATTTATTATGATCATTAGATCTATGTTTGTTTAATACCTTTGCTAAGTTAGTTGATTGCATTAAAAAAAATCATGTATGTTTGTATGTTTATGTTGAACTATAAAGAAAACTAAAAACTAATATAAAAGGGTTAAACCATAGGAATACGCATTGCTTACGGAGATTCCTCTTTCACTGACATATATCAAGGTACATGTTTATCTATAAAAGGGGGACGAAAGATACCAAAGGGACAGTCAAAGTCGTAAATCTAAAAAGTAACTGACAACGCCATGGCTAAAAATGAAAAAGACAAACAAAAAAACAATAGCACACATGACACAACATAGAAAACTAAAGAATAAACAACATAAACCATACCAAAAACTAGGAGTGATTACAGGTGCTCCGGAAGGGTAAGCAGATCCTGCTCCATATGTGGCACCCGTCGTGTTGCATATGTGATGACAAATCCGGTAAATAGTCTAATTCGGTAGGTCACATTCATGAAAGGGGAGGGGATTGTAGTTATGACGTAAGGAACATATCCAATATCATTTGTGAAATACATAAATGTATATAAAGATTGTGAAATATATCTAAATAATAAATCAATTCTTCACTATTCTATACATGCTATACTCAGGGATCTCCATGGCCTGTTTAACGATTGCGCCCCGATTATTCACATCATTTACTTGTATTTGTTTTTTTACTATGTCTTATTCGAAAAATATCAATAGTATGACTATGCCATAGGTCAATCACTTATGTATTGTAAAATGTATGTATGTATATATGCACTGTATTTTGAACACCAAAAAGATCCAAAAATTTTTTTTAAAAAAATGGCGCCCCGCCATCGTTCAAATGTCTTGCGCCATCGTCAAATGACTTGCGCCATCGTTCAATTGTCTTCCGCCATCGTTCAAAACTATGGTTGTTTTATAGCATGACGCCATTTTTGAAGCAAAGTCAAACACGTGCGTTTATTTTGACTTACGCAATCAGCATCCCCCTTTTTAAGAAGTACATATTAACACGTAAAACAGTAATTATTATTTCAACGCAAATAACTCGAGTACTGCTGTATTGTAACGATAATATATAATTACTTTAAAAGTTAAAAGTATAAACTTTTAATATTTCCTGTAAAGAAATATCATATCGTAATTCCGAATTCATTTCGCAGTTTACAATGAAATTGATACATCCGCGTATCCGGTTATAGTTTTTCAGACTCGAAAGATGTATGTTGCATAGCATCGATTTGCTAAATAAAGTCATTAAAAAACTTTTCATTTGACAGTGTTTGCTTTACAAATCTTTTTTAACCTTTTACATAACCCGTACGACTCGTTTTGTCGTTGCTGCAAATTAGCCATACCGGTAATGGTTTCACGAATTCGGATTTTGACAGTGTCCGTGAAAAATAAGCTCCACGTGATTTTTAACCCCCATTACAATTACCAAAAATAGCAAGAGAACTACATGGTGACCTTCGTGATAGCTATTGGTCATTCTCGACTTAGGGATAGGGAGGGGGCATGAGGGCTTGTCCTTTGAAGAGTTACAAACGGCAATTATTGAAAATATATATATATATATATATAGTATTGATAATGAAAATTTAAATACATATACTTTAAATAAGCAAAGAATTTGCATGTGCACCTATTCTTATGTGGAGGAATGAAATACCTTTCGATCGCGCTACACTGTACGGCGTAGATACAGTTTATCATTGTGAAAGTTCCTTCATGGTTCAATTTTCATCCATGGAGATCCCTGTATACTTATGCGTTTCAATATATCGTATTTAAGATAAATCTTCATATAGACATGTTGGCCTTTGTTAGTCTTTTATTAATTTTAATTTTAGTTTCTTGTGTACAATTTGGAGTTTAGTATGGCGTTCATTATCACTGAACTAGTATATTTATTTGTTGAGGAGCCAGCTGAAGAACACCTAAGGGTGCGGGAATTTCTCGTTACGGTGAAGACCTGCTGGTGACCTTCTGCTGTTGTATGTTCTACGGTCGGGTTGTTGTCTCTTTGACACATTCCCAATTTCTTTTCTCAATTTTATGTTTTATTGTTGATACTTGTATATCTGTATGAATATGTTGTTAAGCGCTTAGGATAATTTGTGATATTATATAATGCACTGTTATAAATACTGTATAATAATAATAATAATAATAATTGTATCTTTTTCATGTTTTATTTCAGTGACTGCTACAAGTTTGCATGCAGCTGGGGGATATTCTATTGATCCAACGTACTCAAATTGTACGGCTGATAGAAGAGAAATGC